>NC_059327.1:113015435-113318852 GCF_018350155.1 Leopardus geoffroyi
AGGAACAAATGAGCCAGCTCCATCGATGGCAGCCGGGGACTAGGGAGGTCATAGATTATCACCACCTGTTGTTAGCAGTGTAGTTACCAAGCAAACAGGGTGACACAACTATTGCCAAATGGTGCCTAATGACTAGTTAAGGGGCAGGTTAACTAAGTGTTCTGCCAGGAAGGGGAAGGGACAGGACAAAGCCGCCTCCAACACTTAGGTATTAGAAATAGTTTATAGGGGCGCCTGGGTGGCGCAGTCAGTTAAGCGTCCGACTTCAGCCAGGTCACGATCTCGCGGTCCGTGAGTTCGAGCCCCGCGTCAGGCTCTGGGCTGGTGGCTCAGAGCCTGGAGCCTGTTTCCGATTCTGTGTCTCCCTCTCTCTCTGCCCCTCCCCCGTTCATGCTCTGTCTCTCTCTGTCCCAAAAATAAATAAACATTGAAAAAAAAAATTAAAAAAAAAAAGAAATAGTTTATAGTTGGGGCGCCTGGGTGGCTTAGTCCGTTAAGCATCTGACTTCAACTCAGGTCATGATCTCACAGTTCATGGGTTCAAGCCCCGCGTCGGGCTCTGTGCTGACAGTTCTGAGCCTGTAGCCTGCTTGGGAGTCTGTGTCTCCCTCTCTCTCTGCTCCTCCCCACTCATGCTCTATCTCTGTCTCTCTCTCTCTCTCTCACTCTCTCTCAAAAATAAACATTAAAAAAAAATTTTTTTAAGAAATAGTTTATAGTCAATTTGTGTGTCTTGAGATTCTTTGCCATGAAAATTTAGCGATGGTAGAGTTTGTCGCAGTTATGTTAGAGACTGGTAGCTGCTGAATGACAGGACTGGCCAAAGTTGACTTGGGAAGGGGGAAAAGTTAGTTTAAGAAACTGAAAATATTCTTAGACATTTGTAACAAAGCTTATTTCCGTTTAAAAAGTATAAGTTAAAACCCGCTGTAGGAAGAGTAGGGTCGACTACATAGTCATTCCTTTTTGCTCCCAAATCATTTCTAAAAAGAGACAAAGAGTAGAGAGAAAGCCCAGGTCCAGCACAGCAAGGGGAAAATTTTTTATGTGCATGGTTATTCTCTAAAAATGTATCTGTAAGCAAAAAAAAAAAAAAAAAAAAAAAATATATATATATATATATATATATATATATATATATATATATCATCTTTAACAGGCAAAAATAACTTGAGGGAGAACAGATTTGAATAAGGAAAAGCATGTTACTGAGGTCACTGACTTTCTACACGTGTCTGCCTATCTCTAAGAAGTAGAATGTTGACAGCCCAGAGCCCCATGGGGATAAAAATATATATCAAATTCTCAGTCAAATAAAAATATATTGGACTCAATTCCAGAGAATATTCTTGGATTTGATTTCTTTTTTTAGCTCCCTAAGTTTAACCAGCTGAAATTTTTCTTAGAATCAGGCTTTCATAAAAACAAAAAGGTTTTTTTTTTTCAGTTTGTTTATTTTCTTGATATACAAAAAATTGGTTCCTATAATAGCATTTTCTTTAAAATGTGTAAGAAGTCAAAGTTTCAGTACCTTCCTACCTTATGAGATACTTTTTTCTAGAACACTAGAGATATATATCCTTATCTATCTATCAATGTAGCTATATCAGTATCTATAATTACAATGGTTTCACTTAATGCAAGCCTTCATTAAAAAGTTGGAACACTGTCCTTGGTTTAGGTTGTCAATTGATATTATTATATTTTACGTATATGCTTAATCTGTAATAATTTCTGGGTTACAACATAATTTTTCAAGTCATGGCTGATAGAAGTCACATGATGGGAAGCAGGCGCCTGGGGCACACACTTTAGAGAGTTTAGGACTCCGTTCTTCCCTCAAACCATCTTCCTCCACCCACACAAAGCATGTTACCCACACAAAGGCCATTTTGCATGCTTACACAAACCAAACTAGTTTGGGGCTTGCCAGGAGGCAGTTCCTTCTTCCTGAATGTTCTTTCACCCTATTCAAGGCCAACACTTTAGGGAGACACTCCCATCCTCCAATGAAAAGAGCTCACTGCCCACAAACATTGTCTTCCCCAGGACTCTGCTTAGTTTTCCGTCAAAACCACACCATAGTGGGTGATAAAAAACAAAATTCAACTGAGTAAATTTGAAGATCTAATTGGCTTTACTAAATGATTCATGTACCGGGCAGCACACCATCTTAGCAAAGAGAGGGGTGCTCTGAACTCTACAAAATGGAAGGTTTTTATAAGAAGGAAGGTGTGGCAAGAAAGCTATAAACAAAAGAAAAGATTGTTCCAGGCAAGATCAACTTCCTTAGGGAGAAAGGCAGGGGTCTCATTATACAGATTACCTCATCTGCCTTTGGGGGGTGGATGAGGCCCATGTGACAGATTACCTTCTTGGTTCTTATCAGAAAATTCCCGATTCACAAGTTAATACTTAGATTTCCAGTGGTGGCTGAAACTGCAATTAGGTTAGGTATTAAGCGCCAGTTTGGTGACTTGGCCTAGCCTTGGTAACGCCATTTTGGGCCTGTGGTTTTTCTTAACTTTTTTTGTTTTAAATCCTTATGTAGTTTTGAGAGAGAGAAAGTGTGCATGAGTGCAGGAACTGGGGGGAGGCAGAAAGAGAAAGGAAAAGGATCTGAAGCGGGCTCTGTGCTAACAGCAGAGAGCCTGATAGGGGGATCAAACTCCTGAACCATGAGATGAGGACCCGAGCTGAAGTCAGACTGAGCCACCTAAGCAACCTTGTGGTTTTTCTTTTTAACATGGGTTATTTTTGTTAGTTAGTGGCTATCTCTCCCCTACTCAATAGAACAAGCTCTGTGAGGCTCACAGTGGCATCCCTCGTTTTCGGTACTGTGTATCTAGCACCAAGCATAAAGTCTGGTATATAGTAGGTCCCCAGTAAGTAATTTGTAGGATTAATATGATATCTATCTATTTGCTCTCTCATTAGCACAAATACACAAACATTATATTAGCTTTCTTTATACTGGTAAGGTCATGAAGAAAGAGTAGGTTGCTGTTTGACTGGTTTTTAATAATTATGTATTACCAAATGAAAAGGTACTAGTAAGTCTATAGTGGAGTAGTTCTGTCTGTAGTAAATTATAGAGCATGTTGTATGGCTGGAATGGGTTGCTGTTTTTGAGAAATCTAAGCAAATAGGGAATGGGGAAAATTTCTCTATGCATTTCCATAATGATTTGAGCAGAAGCTGTGGGGTGGAAGAATTGGATTCTCTTTCATCTTAGAGCTGCTGTTTATTAGTAAGTTCTTTTCTTAAGAGCCTCAGTTTTCTTATCTATAAAAGGCAGAGGCGGCCTGGGTGGCTTAGTCAGTTGAGCGTCTGACTTTCGATTTCGGCTCAGGTTATGACTTCACAGTTCTTGGGATTGAGCCCTATGTAGGGCTCTGGTGACAGCGCAGAGCCTGGTTGGGATTCTCTATGTCTCCCTCTCTTTCTGCCCCTCTCCTGATTGTGTGCATGCTCTCTGCCCCTCTCTCTCTCTCTCTCTCTCTCTCTCTCTGTCTCTCAAAAATAAATAAATAAAAACTTTTAACTAAAAACAGGCAATAATTTTGTCTCCTGGGAATAACGTAGATGATACATGAGACACAACTGAACCCTGACATAATTATATATAAGTGAATATGTGCACAGTCTTACTATTTTGAAACTAGTGAAAGGGGAAGCCCATGGAGCTAGCTGCCTGGAATTCTGGGCATCTGTGAGTCCTTTGCCACTCACTTTTTGTGGAACTATTATTTCCACAAATTCTGTAATGGTAGTGAAAGTGTTTGGGAGTTGCAAAGGGCCATATAAATTTATGGTCCTATTACTATTCTTAGTTGAAAACAATAAGATTCTACTACTAAAAAGAAATCTGTTAATAGTGACTGTTAGCTTTTACTTTTTAGCTTTTGCTTTATTTATTTATTTATTTATTTATTTATTTATTTATAAATAAAGATTTTGTTTTTAAGTAATCTCTACACCCAATGTGGAGCTTGAACTCATGACGGGGAGATTGAGTCGAATGCTCTTCCGACTGAACCAGCCAGGCACCCCGACCTTTAAATTTGGGTAGACTTAATGGAAAGAAAAACTTAACTGGCATGGACATAATAACATCTACAGTAAAGTCAAAATAGATCATAGAACCTTGGACAGTGCTCCTGATGAAAATGTCCTCCTCACCAGGTAGTGGAAAGTGAGTTTGCTCCATTTCTGATTGACTTTGACCTCTGCTTTCCTCCTTTGCCCCAAAGAAAGTTAGTCACAGTTTTGAATTTCTTAAGAGGAAGCAGCTATAAAATGGAAAATCACTAAAGGCAACTAGCTAGTAATCCAGGCTCAGAGTCAAAGAAGCACTGAATTCTAGTGCTGGAGGGAACTATAATTTACCCTTAATAATCCATAAGTCTAGCCTAAAGTTCTCTTGATTTCCAGTCTTCTGAGGAAATTGAAGAAATTCATTTTATTCTATTTCTCGTTTATACATAATATGTATAACACCAAACCCTAACATTTTCAAAGGTATCACTTTCCCTGACGGGCTTTGATGTGCGTACTTACTACCATGGTGCTCTTGGCCTTCCAACTAAGAAGGATGGGAGTAATTCTGCATTTATGTGAGCTCCACAGCTCTTTAACTGACAATTCTGAAGATACATGGACATTCTGTGATAAGACTTTCTTTTCAGGCTTCTATTTCTTCATTTCCACCTTTTCTCCCAACCTCCCTCTATGCTCTGTATTAGGATATAGGTGGACATGGTTTGACTGTCATGTAGCTGCTAATTTTGTTAACTCAGTCTCAAACAGCAGCTTTCCGCATACATTTACCCTGAAGCACAAAGGTGATATGAAATTCAGAAAACCACAGCTGACCTTCAGCCAGCTTTCAGAGGATAAAATAATATTTTTCAGAGGGTAAAATAATATTCAATGTGAATATTGGGTGCAGCTGGTATAATTAGAGGTCGCTGGCAGATCCTACAAGAATTAGTTATTCTGGGTAAATAAAAAAATATTCATAAACTGATTCGAAGACTACATCTCTAGACTTGAATGCAGTTAATGAGGAAGTGCTGATTGCTCCTAATTCAGGTGACTATCTGTCAGTCAACAGAATACCTAATCAGTCCTAGCTTTGTTGATAGCGAGGCAAACTTTATGACAACTTTACATTTCTTTTTTTTTTATTTTTTTTTTCAACGTTTATTTATTTTTGGGACAGAGAGAGACAGAGCATGAACGGGGGAGGGGCAGAGAGAGAGGGAGACACAGAATCGGAAACAGGCTCCAGGCTCTGAGCCATCAGCCCAGAGCCTGACGCGGGGCTCGAACTCACAGACCGCGAGATCGTGACCTGGCTGAAGTCGGACGCTTAACCGACTGCACCACCCAGGCGCCCCGACAACTTTACATTTCTAATGACTTCAATAAGGCATTCAACATACAGTGCACATTTTATTAAAGACAAACCTATAGTTGTGGGAATTCTACTCAGAAGAACTATCAACACAGCCTTTAACTTTATGGTTGATTGAACTTAAATATGAAACTTAAAGTATTTATGTGTCTGCTCCCAGCCCCAGAGGAAACATCTGAGGGCATTCGTGATCTATCGAAAAGGGAAAGAAGAATTTGAGATACTTCCCTAGAAAATTGAGACCAAAATAACACTTAGAATTTCAAATATCTAGAATCCTCCTCCCCCACCCGCAAATATCTAGAATCCCATAAAACAACATTAATGGGGAAACAGGAATGTATTAGGGTAAATTGCCTGAATAGATAGATCTCAGTCTGTGACTGTATAGTCTCCATGATCCGTGCTTTGAAGAAGCCTACTACAGATACCTTTCATTTTAACCCACACTTAATCATTTAGATTATACGGGTTAAATTAACATCCCAATCACTCATCCAAATTTAGAAGAAAGATTCCTTTTTCTACTAGTTCTCACAGTTTTAACATCTCAATGAAGTCATGTGATGTTAATGAAGATAGAGGTCAATTCTTTGAAAACCTCCTACTAAGTTATGGTCAGCCTTTCCTCTTCTGGTTTCCTTCAATATTTCTTGATAGTTCTAATATTTTGACTCTTTGTTTATCTTTGAGGATCTTATCTGAATACCAAGTTCTCTCTGGTGCCCAGTGTGGACATATGCCACTAAAAATAGGAATACTTTCCGCTTCTTCCAGGAGGGCCTGATGGAGGTTGATTGCAAGAGGCCAGAGAGGGAAGAAAGGAGGCGGGGAGGAAGCGAAGGTGTTGTGGAGCAGTCCCTCAGGTCATAGGCTCTTTCTTACTAGGGCCTTAACCTGCCCCTGTGCTTGTCCATTTTTAGGTTTGTAGTGCTTTACTTCCCTGGACTATTACCCTGCTACCCTAAACTGTCTTTATTGAGCTTCATTACATGTCTTTCTGACTAGTCAGATTTGCTAATTCAATTACAATTTTCATCCTCCACTGTGCCGACCTTGGCTTTGGAGTGAGGCTGGTTTGAACCCAGAACACGGCTGCTTACTAATTGTGCAAACTTGGGCAAGTTATTTAACACCACTAAGTTTCCTCATCTGTAAATGGGGCTGGTAAACACACCTAGTCACACATCCTAATCAGGTTCTCAGCACAGTGCCTGGGAGGTCCTAAGCAACGCTGGAGTCTGGTACAAGTTGAAGACATCTCATTTGTTAGGCATCCTCAGATTATTTTCAGTGACTTACCTGATAGCCTTAAGGCGATTCTTTCATCTTCTTCCGGTCTTACATCCACATATTATAAAGGAGTGTGGGTTTTATTGTCCAGGTTAGTGAATATAAATAAAATGAAAGGCCTCGTATTTCTAGCCTGGAATTCAAGACCCTGCACTGTACTTTCCCAAACTCCTTCTGCCTTATTTCCCACATTATCACTTTCAAACATTAAACACATTAACCAGCCTGGAATAATCCTCTGTCTCTAAACAAGCACTCTCTAGCCCTTGTTTCCCACCATTCCATTATTCTGGAATGCCATACTCCTGATCTCCACCATTCCTATCCTGCCATTGTGCAAGTCCTACCAAAGGTCTTGTTCTCTTACAGTGTGAAATAATCCCTCCATCAGCTGATTTAGCATAGTTTTTAAAAAATAATTTTAAGGGCGCCTGGGTGGCTGAGTCGGTTGAGCGTCTGACTTTGGCTCAGGTCCTGATCTTGCGGTCCGTGAGTTTGAGCCCCGCGCCAGGCTCTGTGCTGACAGCTCAGAGCCTGGAGCCTGCTTCCCATTCTGTGTCTCTTTCTCTCTCTGCCCCTCCCCCACTCATTCTCTCTCTCTCTCTCTCTCTCTCTCTCTCTCTCTGTCAAAAATAAATAAACATTTAAAAAATTTTTTTAAATAAAAAATAAGTTTATTATGACTGACCATGTTCTTGCATGTGTGATAGTCACTCCTAGTTAGTAGACTCTGAGGGCAGGAAATGGAACGTCTTTATCTGCCACTGTGCTTGAAATGGTGCTTGGCAAGTGGTAGATCTGTCTCAATGATGGAGCACTGGTGAAGAGAATATTTGGCAGAAATCAGAACAAGATGTCAGTCAAAGATATTCTCCCTAACCATTTCAAACATTGATTTTCATGTATTTTTATTCAGTGTAGGAGAGGCCTTCCCTGATCTCCATACCCATGAAGCCCTGTCACTCTTGTGTTTTGTTTTTGTATATAACACCTATTATAGGTACATTGTTGGGGGGTCTCGGGTTGCTTGTTAATTTCTGTCTCCCACTGGAATGTAGGCTTCCTGAGCTCAAGGACTTCATCTTTTTAACGCTTAAAATCTTTAGCAAGAACTCATGAAGTATTTTCTGAACAAGTGAATGGATAATCACAGGATTTACTCTGTTCAAGTGTTACAGATATTATCAGTTCTATCAAAACTTTTCGAAAGGTGTATAACAGGCTTTCTAATAGCTGTTATGTGAGAGTTTCAGAGGTTAAGTTTTTAGGCTCAGTTTAAGAAATGGATGCTCTTCTGGGGACAGTGCCTAGAGACCTTCAGCATTGTGCGGCATTTGACATGCACCGTTGTGGGCTGTCCTACAATGCAGCTCCCCAAACCAGCCTGTCTCAAATCCCTCATGATAGAACCCCTGCTAATTGTTTACCTTTATACCAAGATGTTTTGGAAGGCAGCAGAACGCATACATGGCATGTGCCTAGGCCATCTTTGAGGAGTCCCTGCGGTAAGAACTAAACAAAAAAAAAAAAAACATGTCAGCAGGGCTGTGATGGATCCGTGTGTGCTAAATGTGTCCGTGACTGATACAAACGTGCTTTCCTTATTGAGGAGCAGAAAAATTGTGACTATTGAAAGCATAAGCACAGAGTCAGAAAGCTAAAAAAAGAAATGGAAACTTTGTTCAGTAATAAAAAGAATCTCAAAAGGCTTATTCATTTTTTAAAAAAGAAGGAGAAAATGGACATTTAATCAGTACTAAGTAATTATGAGATAAGGTTTCTGTAAAGTGTAGTCAGAGTCCAGAGATATTTTAGTTTCATTTGGCAACTTTAACATTCTTTTCTGTCTTAATTTTCTTCTTCTGATACCAAAAGAACATATTGGGAAATAATCAATTCTCTTTGGCCTAGGACTTTGCTTCCTAGACAGATGTGGGAGTTAAGTAAAGGGTTAAGCAGAAGCAAGGGCTGAGATGAGTGGGTCAAGCTGCCTTGTCTCTTCGTCTCTTGCTCACTTTCTTCTCAGGCGTCTGGGATCTTCTTTGCATCCATTTCTGTTCACATCTTAACATAGTGTAACATTTGTAAGGAAATGGAAATGCTTTCGCTATGCCTTCAAAGTAGGATGAGATTGCCCTTGAGGTTTGAGATTTATCTGCACAGCACCTGGTACTCAGGGGACTTCAGTAAATATTTGTTGAAGAAATGAATGAACCATTCACAGAGAAGGCACAGATAGATAGGCAGCATGGGTCACGATGGAACGCTCTCCTTATCAGTACTTATCCGACTTGATTGCTCTCACTTGACCCTCTCTCTTCTTTAACCTTTTTTCCATACCACTCCCTGATTATCTTTTTACCTTTGTCTCTTCGTATTCTTTCCTGCATGTTTCTTTTCCTCCTCCTCCTAAATGGTGATGCCCTCTCTCCCAGTTAGGCCCCGCCTTGACCTTCAGAGTATTCCCCTTGGATGACCTCATTCATGTGCGTGACTTCAACCACCACTCAGACATGGATGACTTCCAAATAGATATCTTCAATTAGCCCAGGCATTTCCTTTCTTTCCTTTAATTACTTTTATTTATTTGGAGAGAGAGTGGGGGAGGGGCAGAAAGAGAGGAAGAGAGAGAGGATCTCAAGCAGGCTCCAGACCCTCAGCAGAGCCTGACCTGCGTCTGGAACTCAAGTACCAAACCCTGAGGTCTTGACCTGAGCTGAAGTCAGACACTCAACTGACTGAGCCACCCAGGTGCCCCCAGCCTAGACATTTCTAAGTCCCACGTGCTGTAGATCTCTTTCGATCTCTACTAGTAAGTCATACAGTCTTGTTAACTATTTTTATTAGTAAATACTGAAATGCCACTTCTTTACTACCTACCCACCGAACTAACACCAGCTACCAAGACAGACAAACCAGAGGCCCAAGATTCCTCATCTCTTCCTCCCTTTTGCCTCTCTCCCCACATTAAGTTAAGACCTCTGTTCTCCCTCCTTGTTGAATTCTTTTCAGTAAACACAGGGAATGATTACTCTGATGGGTCACCATCTTCGAGATGGCATTCACCTGTTTGTCTTCACCAGTGCAGGCATCTTCTCTCGGGGAGAATGGCAGTTGCCTGGCCTCTCATCCTCGTCAAGTTATGCTCCTCCCAGATGTCCTCCCATGTTCCTGCTGCCTGGCCGGCTTTTTAAAATTTGAATCTGACTCTGCCTCTCTTGCCTCAACCTTCAGTGGCCTCCCATACCTCAGGATAAAAAGTTAAAATTAGCCCCACGCAGGCATAAAAGTCATTCAAGATAGTGCCTCATCTTAATTCAACAACCTCATTTCCTGCTCCTGTATCCGGTGATTATTCCAAACTCTCCCAATCCTTGTCCCCGCCAACCCCCCACTCAGGCTTGTCCTCGCCATGCTTCCTCCCATTCTCTAGTTGTTCTACTAACCCTTTAAAACCAGTTATTTCTCCAGGAGAATTTCACTTCTGCTCTCCTTTTGATGCCTTCTCCTATCTTCTCCATACCTCTCTGGGTGTTTAAGATGCATCGTACAAATGTTTACTTGCCCGTCTCACTAGACTAAGCTGTTTGCGATCTGTGACCCTGGCATCCAGAATGGTGAAGACCAGTGTTTCTCAAAGTGGGATCCACAGAAACCTTCTATATCAGAGTCACTTAGCGGTTGCTAACATTCATAGTTTTGGGTCCTCCTCACTGCCATAGGACCTAGAGAATTAGAATTTCTGACTGTTAAATAGACTCCCCAGGAAATTTTTATGAATATATGCATTCAATATTTTTGAATGAACAAATCAGCTGGAGATTTGATCTTATTTTTTTATTCACGTACACTGTAGTAACTTGGATTTGTAGCTGATAATTCTATATCCATCATGTTTATAAAAGGTAATTTAGTTCTCTAGAGAAAATATTGCCCTTATGTCTTAAAATGAATTAGGGATTTGGAAATCCTGCAGCCAATTTTAATCAATACAAACAATTTGAATTATTCTGATTAAGAGAACAATCCACACCACTCTAGATTAAGCAGCCTAAACTCTCCTAGTTCTTGTGGTGAACATGTTGTCTCCTCTCTGGAACTCAATTTGTCTCCATGCAAATTTGAAGCAATTAGTGCATAGCAACCAGTGGTTTGCAGGGGTTTGAAAATCACTGTGGCAGATATTTCATAAGTATTTCATTATTTTCAACTCAGTGTCCAAGGTATAGATCCTACACATAAGAATTAATTCTTAACTATGGAGGCTTTCTTAACTATGGGATTCTGTTACATACAAAGGAAACAAAAGAACATATCACCAGAGCTCCTACAGGTGAGTAGGAGTGAGAAGTCTCTAATGATCTTTATATGGTGTTAAACTCACATACCATCTCCTTGAACAGAAATGTGTGCTTCTCTATGTTTATATACATTCAAATGCCAATATAAATATATACTCACTCACAAATATAAATTTGCTGTCTTTGATATTCTAAAACGACCACAGTCACATGCATGTAAACCACTCTGAAAATCTGGACCCAGCCAAACAGATTGTACCTTTGAATAAATATAGCTGTTGCAACCTTCAGCCCACATGGTGTGTTTGCTTAACATGAGCTATCTGATACTGATGGCTGACACTTTTGACTGGCATGTGCAGTTCTTCTTACTGTGCAACTTTCATTGTCCACAAAACATTTTTCCTTCTGTTTTTCTGGGAATTTACCTTCCCTTGGACCACTGTGTTGTTTCTACGTTAGCTCAGTCATTTTTAATACTTGATCGATCAAGCTCAACTAAATGAGAATAATTGTGGCCAAAAGGCCCAGGAAGTGTGGGGACAGTTTTCTGCTGTTTTTTTTTTTTTTTTTTTTTTTTTTTTTGGGTGGGGGGGGTTGATACTAATACAGCTCCCATAGATCAGGTAGCTCGGTGTCTTCCTAGGAGGCTATACAAATGTCACTACAAAAACGTTTAGGTTTTAGAGGTGATGACCTGCTGGTTCTCATCCATGTTATTAAATCACCACAAAATTCCACATACTGTCCATAGCAACAGAAATTGGTGCGTTGTATTCAGAGAAGTTTCAATAGAAGTCTAGGATGCTAAGAGTGTTAATATGGCTGGAAAGAACAGAAAATCAACAAATAGAACCTTAATTAAGTATGGGGGTCTTCTCGCTTTATTCAACAGGAGTCCAGACCGCACAGTCTAGAGTTGATGAGGCAGCTCAGTGATGCTATCAGGAAACCAAGCTCATTTCACCGTTCTACGGCACTGTCTTTCTTTCTCATGGCTGTGAGACGGCTGCAACCGGGAGTCAGTTCTGTGACTAGGTGGCAGAAAGAAGCACAAAGGAGTAAAACTCCAAAGGAACAGGTCAGCCAAGTCAGTCAGGCTTTCCCAGAAGTTCCAACTGGCTACTTTCACTTATGTGTCAGTGCCAGAACTCCATCACATGGCTATCCCTTCACTGGAAGGGACCACTCACTGGAGAAGAGAATTGTGGATGGGAGTTCAGTTATCCCAGCATACTCCGACAGCCTCACTAATGATCGGTCCACAGGGTCGCAGTCAAAAGACATCTGTGGAGTACATTGCTTACTATAATGTCTGCCCTGGTGTTGTGACATCTCTTGAGACTCAAGGACTTTCCAGGAGATGACACTGGGGATATCCTATCCTGTCAGCTGGCAAGGAGGGAAAGCAATCTAGTATAGATGTGCCTCACTTGAGAAAATATACAACACAGCAACAAGATTTGATCTCATAAATAAACTTAACTTTTAGTAGGGAAATTCCCCAAATGCTTTCAAAATACACTTTAATTTTAAAAAAAAATGTGTATATAATCTTCCTGGAATAAATCTGTTGCAGAAAGCAAGATAAACCTGTACTTTATTTTTTATTTTTTTAGTTTTACTCTTTTATTTATTTTTTTTTCAATATATGAAATTTATTGTCAAATTGGGATAAACCTGTACTTTAAAAAGATTTATTTTAGGGGCGCCTGGGTGGCTCAGTTAGTCAAGCATCCGACTTCAGCTCAGGTCATGATCTCGCGGTCCGTGAATTCGAGCCCCGCGTCGGGATCTGGGCTGATGGCTCAGAGCCTGGAACCTGCTTCCGATTCTGTGTCTCCCTCTCTCTCTGAACCCCCCCCCCCCCCCGTTCATGCTCTGTCTCTCTCTGTCTCAAAAATAAAAACACGTTAAAAAGATTTATTTTACTTTTAAAGCATGTATATAAAATCTTGGTAAGTCAGTCACATGCTTTATTTATCCTCATCAGTGCAACCTTTCTTAGATCTTCAAAAATGTGTTCCAGGTAGGCTGAGAAGTTTCCTTTACAAGTTCTGTCTTGTTGATTGGGAACGTGGATGAATGTTTTCTAAGTCCTGAAACTAACATTGCATACTGGAGATTGACACATGATGGGAGGGAGCATAATTTTATATCTAAAAACATGATAAGCACCAAACCAATGAGGAAATGTTACGCTTTGCTATGAGCCCTATGCTCAGCAGATAAACATTTGAGTGAAATCTTTTGCAGAAGGCACCTGACTAACTTCATACAGCCATGCACCGGACGTTTGACCTATGACATGTTACTGTGAGATGACTCCCCAGCAGAGAATTCGTAGACTTGGGAACTTCCTGTTACCACATTTGACATGCCTGCCTTTTCCTGAGTTCCAGGGCCTGCCCTTCCCTTATCTAAAACCTATGTTGTCATTCACGTACTCAAGACTTACTCAAGCTCTTGATTTTTTTTTTTTTAAATCAGTGAGCAATCTTTATATTTCAAAAATAGAAGCATGTTGACTTCATTCATTTAAACTCTTCAATGGCTCCCCATTGCTTTGAGGATTAAAGAAATGTTAACATGGCCTATAGGGGCCCTCATGATCTTGCTTCCACCTGTTTCTTGGACCTTCAGCTTAATACTCTCCTACCTCTCTGGATTTTAAGGTCAAGCACACTAAACTTCATGTAATTGTTCAAATGTACTTTTTAAAAATTTTTTAAAATGTTTATTCATTTTTGAGAAAGACAGAAAGACAGAGCATGAGCAGGGGAAGGGCAGAGAGAGGAGATGCAGAATCTGAAGCAAGCTCCAGGCTCTGAGCTGTCAGCACAGAACCTGATGTGGGGCTTGAACCCATGAACCATGACGTCATGACCTGAGCTGAAGTTAGAAGCTTAGCAGACTGAGCCACCCAGGCACCCCTGAATGTGTAATCCTTGCCTCTGGCTCTTTGCTCATGCTGTTTAACTTACTTACTCATCCTGTCTAATCAGGGTTAGAGTGCATCCTTATTATTATTATTCGAATATTTCCTTATTATCTATTCTCCACTTTTCCATGTACTTGTCTATTACCTCCAAAAGACATTAAAGTCTCCAGGGTGGAAGGGAGTATGTCTGTTTTCTTTACTCTCCTCAATACTTTGCAGATAATTAGCACTTAACTATTTGCTGAAAATATTTGTTGAATAGTGGTATGAAAGAATGAATGAATCAGAATTCTCCTTACTGTCATCCCAGATAAACTCTCAGTAATACTGATTCAGCAAAATTTTGTACCCTAAGCCAAAAGGCTTTGCAAATTTTTGTTAATTAGGAGATAAGTAAATATCTTTGATCTCTGTTATTAAACTATCATCCTTAAAGCAATCCCTGGAAAATTACATCTTTTACCTGAAGTAGCTCATTACTTATGGAGAAAAGTAAATATGTTATTGCGAGGTTTCAGTTTTGTTTAAAAGGCGAAGGAATTTTAGATGAATTCAATGTTTTTGTTAAATTCTCATGTAAGTGAGAAGCTTCAGAAGCTTAGTGAGGCTGAGGCTTACCTTCTCATTGTCAAGGTACTGGGGCAACTAAACTCAAATATCCTGTCTGTGTTGTTAATGCTGAGTACGAGAGATTGTCTACCACTTTTCCATTTTTTTCCTCTTGTCAAAATCTTCTCTAGCTGTAATGCACTGATTTTTTTTTTCTCTTTTTTTTGGTAAATAGGATATTAGCCAGAAGTTTTTATTTGAATGGAGGATATAATGGATTTTGATATGCACTAAACCTGTGTTATCTTTGAGATAGGAGATCAAGGAACCCAGAGGGGTTAGGGTTGGTGGTAGCTGATGATATGAAGCTAAATAATCATGATCTTGAAGTTCAATCTCAAGTCTAAAAATTTCCGAAGAGTCATATATAAGTACAGACTTTCAGAGTTACTCTTTGTTCTTAGTTCAGGTTGCTCTAACAGAATACCACAGACTGAGTTGCTTAGATAACTGACATTTTTCTCACAATTCCGGAGGTTGAGAAATCCCAGATCAAGGTGTCGGTAGATTCACTGTCTGATAAGAACACACATGGGGCGCCTGGATGGCTCAGTCTGTTGAGCATCTGACTTTGGCTCAGGTCACGATCTCGTGGTCTATGAGTTCGAGCCCCACGCCAAGCTCTGTGCTGACAGCTCAGAGCCTGGAGCCTGCTTCAGATTCATTGTCTCCTCCTCTCTCTGCCCTTCCCTCACTCATGCTCTCTCTCTCTCTCTCTCTCTCTCTCTCTCTCTCTCTCTCTCTCTCTCTCTCTTTCTCTCTCTCTCTCAGAAATAAACAAACATTTAAAAAAAAAAAAAGAACACACACATGGCTGCCTTCTCTCTGTGACCTCACCTGGAGCCTTCTTGAGCCTCTTTTATAAGGGCACTAATTCCATTCAGAAGGGCTCTCCCCTTGTGACCTAATCACCTCCCATAGGCCCCAACTCCTAACACTATTTGGAGGTTAAGGTTTCTACATGATTTCTGAGGGAGACACAAACATTCAGACCATAGCACTCTTGTAGATTCAGAAGGTCTGAGAATGTGATATTGTAGTCTTAACAAGCACTCCAGGAAGTTCTAAGACAGGTAGTCAGTGGATCACACTGAGAAACACTTAAGGTTAGCTGGTGAAAGCACTCAGTTAGAAAATGTGAACTGGTGGGGGTGCCGGGTGGTGCATTGAGTTAAGTGTCAGACTCTTGATCTTGTCTGAGGTCATAATCTCGTGCTTCGTGAGTTTGAGCCCCACATGGGGCTCTGTGCTGACAGAACCTGCTTCAGATTCTGTGTGTCCCCCTTTCTCTGCCCCTCCCCACTCTCTCTCTCTCTCTCTCTCTCTCTCTCTCTCTCAAAAATAAACATTAAAAATGATTCAAAATAAAAAAAGAAAATGTGAACTGGCAGATAGATATTAGAGGCTCAACACCTGCAAAACCCTCTGGAACGGTTTCCATAGCACCAGGGAGCTGTTAGAAGGTTGGAGAAAACGGGCATCTAATCTTCCACCACCACCCACACATACACTTCAGCAGACCTCCAGAAAGCCACCAACACTGAGTTACTAATTTGCAGTTAATGGGAATTCCAAGCTTTGCTCCCATTTTGATGCCAGCCCCACCCCCCACCCCCCAACTCCGACTAGGATCTGACATCTTTTGTTTAAGACTGGTCGGGGCGCCTGGGTGGCGCAGTCGGTTAAGCGTCCGACTTCAGCCAGGTCACGATCTCGCGGTCCGTGAGTTCGAGCCCCGCGTCGGGCTCTGGGCTGATGGCTCAGAGCCTGGAGCCTGCTTCTGATTCTGTGTCTCCCTCTCTCTCTGCCCCTCCCCCGTTCATGCTCTGTCTCTCTCTGTCCCCAAAAAAATAAATAAACGTTGAAAAAAAAAAAAAAAAAATTAAAAAAAAAAAAAAAAAAAAAAAAAAGACTGGTCACTGGGGTCAGTTTTTCTCAGTCTAATCCTTACTCCCAATCTCTCTCTCTCCCCTCCTCACTCAAATGAAAACTTGCATTGTTTTTACTTTTTATTATAAAAGTGGTAAGTATATCCTCTTTGTAAATATATGTCACATAAACACAAGTAGAAAATAAAAATCATCACAAACCAATCATCTCGCTGTATCTTTTTTAATTTAGAAAATTAGTTTTTATCCACTCCTTCCTTTACATTAAGGAAGTTTTGGCCTTTCCTTTATAGTTGGTGATATCTCTGAGATCCATACAGTTATGAAGATATTTTTTGTGATATCAGAAAAGATAAACCAAAAAAATATAAAAAGAGATTCTTTTTGAAAAAATTACGTCTGGGTTTTAAACCTTATTTTTTTACATAAATTTCAGTATAGTTAGCATACAGTGTTAAATTAGTTTCATGTGTACAATTCTATTGCTCAGTGCTCATCAAGATACATGTACTCTGGATTCCCTTCACCTGTTTTACCCATCCCCCATCCCTTTCTTGTTACCATCTGTTTGTTCTCTGTGATTAAGGGCCTGTGTATTGGTTTGTCTTTTTATTTTTCCTTTGTTCATTTGTTTTGTTTCTTAAATTCCACACAAGAGTGAAAGTATATGGTATTTGTCTTTCTCTGACTGACTTGTTTCATTTAGCATTATACTCTTTTTTTTTTTTATTTTTTTTTTCAACGTTTATTTATTTTTGGGACAGAGAGAGACAGAGCATGAACGGGGGAGGGGCAGAGAGAGAGGGAGACACAGAATCGGAAACAGGCTCCAGGCTCTGAGCCATCAGCCCAGAGCCTGACGCGGGGCTCGAACTCACGGACCGCGAGATCATGACCTGGCTAAAGTCGGACGCTTAACCAACTGCGCCACCCAGGCACCCCAGCATTATACTCTTTAGATCCACCTACGTTGTTGCAAATGCAAGGTTTCATTTTTTTATGGCTGAATAATACTCCATTTTGTGTATGTGTCCGTATGCTTGCATGTGCATCCCCCACATATTCTCTATCCATTCATCTATAGATGGACACTTGGGCTGCTTTCAAAATTAAGTGATTATAAATAATGCTGCAGCAAGCATAGAGGTGCACATATCCTTTTGAATTAGTGTTTTCTTTTTTTTTTTTTTTTAGTTTTTTTTTATTTTAATTTTTTTTGAGAGAGAGATAGCATGTGCATGTGTGTGTGAGGGGCAGGGAAGGGGCAGAGGGAAGGGAGAAGGAAAGGGAGAAAGAGAATCTTAAACAGGCTCCACACCCAGTGCAGAGTCTGACATGGGGCTTGATCTCATGACTATGAAATTGTGACTTGAGCTGAAATCAAGAAGCAGATGCTTAACCGGCAGAGCCACCCAGATACCCCTCGAATTGGTGTTTTCATATTCTTTGGCCATATACCCAGTAGTGCAATTAGTGGGCCATATGGTAGTTCTGTTTTTAATTTGTTTTTCTATTTTTAATTTTTTGAGGAACCTCCATACTGTTTTCCACAGTGGCTGCACCAGTTTGCATTTTCACCAACAGTGCATGAGGGTTCCTTTATTCTCTCCATCCTTGTCAACACTTGGTGTTTCTTGTGTGTTTCATTTTAGCCACCTGACAGGTGTGAGGTAATATCTCATTGTGGTTTTGATTTGCATTTCCTTCACGATGTTTAATGTTGAGCATCTTTTCATGTATCTCTTGGTTATCTATCTTCTTTGGAGAAATGTCTGTTCATGTCTTCTGCTCAAAAAGAAACTTTACCTTTGAAGTGTTTATGTTTCTATTTTATGATGACTTCCTAAAATTGGGATCAGTCTATAGTGCATGTAGTGTTTTTACTTGGTTAAAAATTTAAAACTTCACATCAACTCACTGAAGTCTTGCAGTAAAAGGCCTAATTGTTTTTAGTGGAAATCAACAGTTGTTATAGTAGGTGTGTGTGTGTGTGTGTTTTAAATTCACTTAGTTCCTTTTTTAGTTTAAAAGTTGTGGGGCACCTGGGTAGCTCACTTGAGCTTCTGACTCTTGTTATCATCTCAGATCATGATCCCAGGGCCATTGGATCGAGCCCTATGTTGGGCTTCATGCTGAGTATGGAGCCTGCTTAAGATTCTCTCTCTCCCTCTGCCCCTCTCCCCACTCATGTTCTCTCTTTCTCTTAAAAAAAAAAAAAAATGTATTTTATTCATGTTCGTTTGCCTTTTTTTAGAATAAAGTTCTGATTTCCACAAAACAATTAGGCTTTGCTTTTTACTATGTGCACTTAGGGAAACATACATTAGAAAGTCACTTGTGTCCTACTTGTGTTCCTGCTGACTCAGGAAGAAAATGGAAAACCTATTTCCTTGTCCTTGTCAGGAATTATCTTTCTTTCCCAACTTGGACTTAAAACCAGTTTGCCTGTGAAGCAAAATTAATGTGCTTGTAGAAAATCAAATTTTGTCTCTGGTTCAGGAGTAATCCTGGTAAATTCTTGAAGAAACAGCCTTTGCTTTTGTATATTCAAATTTAGGTTTGCGAGAGGAAATCCTAAAAGAACAAAACACACTTTCTTTATTATGAAAGATTACATAAATTCATCTCAAATGCCAAGCTACTTTTATTTTTTATTTTTTTGTTTTTTTAAATGTTTATTTTTGAGAGAGAGAGAAAGAAACAGAGAAACAGAGTGTGAGCAGGGGAGGAACAGAGAGAGAGGGAGACATAGAATCCAAAGTAGGCTCTAAGCTCTGAACTGTCAGTACAGAGCCCGATGCAGGGCTTGAACTCATGGACCGTGAGATCATGACCTGAGCCAAAGTTGGATGCTTAACCGACTGAGCCACCCAGGAGCCCCTCAAGTGTCAAGCTACTTTTAGATCTGTCTTAATTCAAGACCCTACCATGGTAAGGGAGGTACCTTATAATCTTCCATCTATGGACTATCTCAACTTACTTCGCAAGAGGTACTATCAGAGATTCAGAGGTTCTGGAATTTCTTAGTAACTCAGATTTATAATTATTCCCTAAATAAGAGTACTTTTAGAAATTAAACTTTTTTAAACCATAGTCTAGGTACTTTCATGCTCATTCTTCTTGAATGACATTTATGAATATGCAAACGGTTGTCCTGACATGAAAGTTTACCGAAAGAAGCAGAATTATTGCTTGGATGCACACTTACAGGCACGTTCTGAGAGGATATCTTAGGGTACTGAATTTTCCAAAAGCAAAATTGGCACCACCTGGTAAATTTAAGCATTGGAGATAGTTCTTGCTCTGGCCACTTCTGTCTGCTTTATACACCTTTTCCCAGAGTGCTTCACTCACTCCTTCATTCCCTTAAAGCCTGTTGCCCAAGTTCACCTCAGTGTGCCTACACTGGCTCTCCTATTTTAAATTCTGATCGATTCCTTACTCCGCACCTTATTTTCCCTTTACGGTGCCTTACTATTTCCTCTTTCTGTAGTGTTTATAATCTTTTAACATACCATATCATTGATTGCCTGTCTCCAGACTTGCAAGCTCCATGAGAGTAGGCCTTGATGTCTGTTTTGCTCACTGATGTATTCCCAGAGTCTAGAACTGCACTTGGCACGTGGTAGGTGCTCAATTAATACCCCCTAAATGAGTAATTAGGAGTTCCAATTGGAACTGAAAAAGAATATATAAAATTAATTTTTCTTCTTTTTGTTTGTTTGTTTATTTATTTATTTATTTATTTATTTTAGAGAAGGAGAGAGCATGAGAGCGGGGAGAGGGTCAGAGGGAGAGCAAGAGAATCCCAAGCAGGCTCCACGCGCAGCACAGAGCCAAATGCAGGGCTCAGTCCAATAACCTGGGATCATGACCTGAGCCAAAATCAAGAGTCAGACACTCAACCAACTGAGCCACCCCAGAGCTCTGAAAATTAATTTTTTTACGTGGCTACTCATGTTGTCAAAATACACAACTTTCCTTAGTTGGGGCAGCCAGGGAGACATGAGTTTTCGGTGAACGTAGGCCATATAAATTTCAGTGAATATGTGACATAAATTGTTGATTCAGTCAATTTACCCCCAGAATTCATCAGTTTAACAAGAAAAAAGAATCATCATTTTGGTGTCAATTAGGTAATGCTTTTGTTTTATCATATATAATTATGGATAAAAATTCTTGACCACGCTGCCAATGTCGGACCATGCTTCACCTATGTGTAGTTATACCTGTGCCACATTTTGAGTGACAATTTCATATAGTGAGACACTTCAAAAGGACATAGCCAAAGAGTATGCAACTGGGAGAAAGATTTATATCTAAAAATAGAGGTTAGATTTTTAGCATTGCTTGCTACTCTTGTGATTAAATCTTTTCCTGTCGGAGCTCCTTCATACTGAGAACTGCCACACAAAACTCTGCCCCGCGGCTGTGTAGGTGAGTGAAGTTCAGTGCTGCTGAAAAGTTGGGTTTAGTTCTTGCTGCCCACCCACTGCCCCAAACAGCCAGTAGGAGCCTAATGAAGATACTGAGAAGAGGAATCTTCCAAAGCACTTTCATAATTTCAGCCCCTTTTGACTTCTACTTAAATTCCCTTGGCAGGTCTCTTTTCTTGTAAAGGTCTAAGGAAAATCCTGGGCAATAGGCAGTACAAGACATTGACCCAAGATTGTTAGCTTATTGTCAGCCAAAGCAAAAGGTGCAGTTCAGGTCAAATAACTCGTGATCGGTCAGTTCACCAATGCCAGATGTGTGGAATTGAAGGCAGATTCTTGGCCAGTGGCTGGTCTGGAATAATCAGATAGTACCATATTTGTATCCTGTATCCATGTGTATCCTTTGAATGTCTGCTGACATCAGAAAATTATGTCACTTTCACAAATCTATATTAGATCAAACCTTCACCTTGTGGCCACGTTTGCTTCCCCCTGTGCACTCCAAGGCAGGGCAACGATTTCCCAACACCTCATTTCCACTCACCTAGCTGCGTGGCCAACCTCATCTCACTCAGACTTGCTGTGGTCAACATTTTTTATTGTCGAAACACTGTGAGTTGCGAAAAGAATGACCAATGTACAACACTAACGTCATAACATTCCATGGACCTTTTAGCTGCAGCATAAATCAGCCAAATGGTTTAATTCTATTCCTTTCTTTGCTACCACCCTAGTAATTAAATGACTATAAAAGGGACCTTTTTTTTTTTCTTCCTCCTTAAATAGGTCAGGAAAAAAAAGGGTATCTACCCATAACAGTTTTATTTTCATTTTATTTTAGAAATCTCTAATTTAGAAGACTCATTTACAGCCACTTCTTAAGTGGTTACTGTTCCTAAATAGACTGCTGTTAGGTGGGCCACTACTGAGGTGGGCTCGGTTAAAAAGTTACCTGCATGTGCCATCTAAGAAACCTGTCCTGCATCCTGTCTACAAATTTTTATGAGAATAAAGTGTTTAAATGATTGTTCCTCGGTGTTACTGCTCTCCGTATTCCAGCTGTGACATCAAAATGACTTGTTTTTACAAAAGCTCTTGTTTACCTACAAACGTGGATTGTGCTCTTTTGTTTATTGTTTTTTAAAGTACTCACACAGGGTCAGCTTCAACTTCAAGGACTGCTGGTGTCAGAATGACTAAATAGAATTTGAAATGCCTTTAGCCACAAAGACCCAACCAGCCTGATTTTGCATTTGATTCTAATGTTATAATGTCTTTTTTTTTTCTTGATAATAATAGCATTAGGTACTAATGCATTGATTACTTATAATGCATTAGACCTGCCAAGTCCGGTATTTTGATGATTTACAATAAGCGTGAGAAAAACAAATGTTATTTTCCCTTTTTTTTTTTTTTTTTGGTGAGGACATTGAGGCAGATAAAATGTAAAGTAATTTACTTAAGATCAAGATCACAGAGGCGCCTGGGTGGCTCAGTCGGTTAAGCCTCGGACTCTGACTCTGGATTTCGGCTCAGGTCATGATCTCATGATTCATGAGTTTGAGCCCCGCGTCGGGATCTGCGCTGACAGCAGAGCCTGCTTGGGATTCTCTGTCTTCCTCTTTGTCTCTCTCTCTCTCTCAAAAATAAATAAATAAACTTAAAAAAAAAAAAGATCAAGATCACAGAACCAGTATGTGGCAGCCAGGATTGAAACCCATGGCTTGATGACTCCGATAGGTGTGATGGCGAGTGACTTCTATAGCATCTTCCAATAAGACTGCAGAAGTATGTGGAATAAAATTTGTGTAATTTTACATAATATACATGCAACCACCACCAAATGGTTTGTGTGTTTGTTAGCATTTTGTTCTTTTTAGCAATAAGAACATATTTTTTATTATTTAGTTTTATTTATAAAATCTTCATTTTGATTATTTTTTTATGTTTATTTTTGAGAGAGAGACAGAGTGTGAGTGGGGGAGGGGCAGTCAGAGAGGGGAACACAGAATCCCAAGCAGGCTCCAGGCTCTGCTCTGTCAGCACAGAGCCCGACACAAACTCACAAACCGCAGGTCGGACGCTTAACCAACTGATTGGTGATTGTTACCTTCCCATCAGCAAGACCTGAGTCACTGTATCCTCTCCTGAATCAGGTATTCTCACTGTCTTCTTGCCTATGGATAGACATCAAATGGTATCTTAGAATTTTCTTTGATTATAGAACGATCCTGATCAAAACAAATATGTTTTACTTAGAATTGTAAAAGTATAGATGTTTTGTTGTCATTATTTTGATTTCAGCTCTTCACAGAATTTGTCTTGAAATATGTCAGTGAATGAAGATTCTATTCATGACAGATGAGGGTACAATTATCAGGTGGAAAGTCATGCTATCATGGCGCCAGTCTCATTTCATACCTGTCTATTCTATCTTTTGCTTGCTTTATGCAAACGGTTCTATTGAAAAAGCAATACATCAGCATGGCCAGCAGGAACGAAAGAAATTGGATAGTGTGCTGTCCAACATTCCTGAACAGTGCTTGATACAGTGTGCTTCTCCAAGAGCAGCATGCCTCAGTAGAAACCTAATCATGTTTCCAAATTTTTTTAAGCCAGTAGAATTGAATTCAGATTAATTTGTAGGATTCTTTCAGCTTTCAAAGGAAAAAAGGGGGCTCCTGGATGGCTCAGTCAGTGAAGCGTACAAATCTTGATCTTGGCTTAGGTCTTGATCTCACAGTTCCTGAGTTCAAGCCCCACGTTGGGCTTTGCGCTGACAGCATGAAGCCTGCTTGAGATTCTCTCTCTCCCTCCCTCTCCCTCTCTCTCTCTCTCTCTCTCTCTGCCCCTTCCCCTTGCATTTTCTCTTTCTCTTAAAATAAATGAGTTTTAAAAATCTTTTTAAAAAGATAAGAGACATTATATACATTAAGTGCATGGTTCCAAGAATAGTGCCTAGGGTATAGTGAGTATTCAGTTTTAAAAATTATTTGTAGGGCGCCTGGATGGCTTGGTCGGTTAAGCATCCAGCTTTGGCTCAGGTCATGATCTTGCACTCCATGAGTTTGACCCCTGCATCGAGCCCTGTGCCAACAGCTCAGAGCCTGGAGCCTGCTTCAGATTCTGTGTCTCCCTCTCTCTCTGCCCCTCCCTCGCTCATGCTCTGTCACTCTCAAAAATGAATAAATGTTAAAAAAAACTTTTTAAAGTTACTATTTGACCAAATTGAAACCTATTCTATTTTACTGGTCTAGAGCAATGCACAGTTGTGCATTCCAAGGCAGCCTTTAACTTTGGGTCTGTTATGGACCAGTAAGTTCCTGTAGCAGAGATTTGTGTAGATAGATAGCTGCAACCAGTGGGTGTTCAGTAAATACTTTTAAATGTCGTCGTAGCCCGCAGGCATCTAGTATTTCTCAACTTGGTTCAAAAATGCTTTGGATTAAAGGATGTGTCTCAAGTAAACACAGGTCAATCCTTTTTCTTTTTTTTTCTTTTTTTAAACTCATTTCCTTCTTTTTTAAAAAAAAATTTTTTTAACGTTTATTTATTTTTGAGACAGAGAGAGACAGAGCATGAATGGGGGAGGGTCAGAGAAAGAGGGAGACATAGAATCCAAAACAGGCTCCAGGCTCTGAGCAGTCAGCACAGAGCCTGATGCGGGGCTTGAACTCACCGACCGCGAGATCATGACCTGAGCCGAAGTCGGATGCTTAACTGACTGAGCCACCCAGGCGCCCCCTCATTTCCTTCTTTTAGTGGGAAGCCTTTCTGGGTCAGCATGGCTGAGTAAAAACTATTCTTTCAATATTCTCAAATTTGTTGCTTAGGAAATCAGTCTTGACAAATAAGAAAAGTAGAAGGAGAATAGTAAAAACAAAGGCTGGGGTTTACTATTTAGAGTGACTGCTCTCTATTGACAGCATATGCATGCGACCACCAGCAGTCTGAAGGGCACATTCCCTTCTAATGCACATCCCAAAGGGAATGCTCTTGGGAATACGGGAAGCCCATTAACCTTCAGGCTTTCAAAGAATCCATGAGTCAGATGCACTCTCTTTTCTCCCTAAGCATTTTCACCTTCTTCTGAAACTGACTGAAGAAAAGGATCCTGTGGGCCTTGTTACCTCGAGAATCTCTTTCATCAGAACCCATGTTTGATAAATCCCAGCTGTACCTTAGCTGTGTCCCAGGGCTCCTCTGACAAGTAAAAAAGAAATTATTTGTCTCACAACCTAGTAGTAAAAAGAAACTTGTACAAATAAAACAATTCCTCTTTCACTCTAAAGAAAGGGAAGCTATGCTCTTACTTTTTTGAACAGATCTTGAGACTTTTAGTATCACCTGTTTTCCCCCCAAATCTTTTTTATCATTTTTCTCTAGCTTTGAAACTTTGAATGAACAGGGGAAGGCTTGGGGGGGGGGGGGGGGGGACGGAGAAGAAGCGAAGTGAAAGTCTTTGTGAGAAATGATGTAAACAGTTGTAAAGATAAAAGCCTCCTAAACCAGCTTTGGACACTATCTGGCAGGCTTCACCCAGGTCCCCCCGGTAGAAATGGATAACATGAACATTAGAGAGCAGCTTCCTGTTTCACTTGTTCAGCTTTGTACATAATCATCAGAGGAGAATCAGTGTCTCCTAAGATGGCAGAAATGTTGGGGAGCAGAGGCCTGAGAGGAGCTAAAAAATAAGTAATAATTTGTTGTAAGATTTAGAAAACAGTGCCACTGATTTTGTTTGTCACATTTGGCATGCTTTATCCAATGAGCATACCTATTTTCCATATATAATCCTGAGAGAAAATAGAGCTTTTCCCATTCTTAATTTTAAAAAGTTTATGCCATAGAAACCTTTATTGTTATCACCTTGTCACACTTAATGCTTTAGTAGAGAGTGGGTAAGAATGTATAAGATTTACGTAACAGTTATAAGTTCTGATGGTCTAATGTATTTTTACATCATTGCCCCACCTGGAGCTAAGTTAGGAATAAACTTAACTATTGTGGAATGATCTTATATTGTAGAATGGGTTAGTAAAGAGATGACTGGAAAGAACTGAAATTCTACTTCAAGAAGAATTTGAACTCTGTGTGTGGGGTAGGAGGTTGTCTTGGCAATGACTAACCTTCGTTTCAGATTATTCCTTTCTCTTGGAGAGGTACTATGACCTTCATGACAAGGAAGCATTGCAACAAATGTAGAGTTTGTAAGAACTGATCATTCAAGTCTTTACCAGGCTGGTGTTTCCACTGTAGGTAGAAGTGAACCTAATTCTAGAATCACGAGGGAAAAATTGACCCAAATTAGTTGTTTTGTCTTGTCTTCCATTCGAAATTGAACTGCTGATTTGAAATGAGAAGTTTACTCTGTGCTTGGAATCAGTTTGAAGCAATTCAGCCTGCGTGTATCTGAAGCATAAGTGACATCATCCCATCCAGTAAATGTGGTTTTTGAAGCTGTATCACATTTCAACACACATTCTCTCGAGTTTTATGATTTCTTAATATCTTTCTTTATATTTCTCTTGTCCAGAGTTCCTCAACCTTAGCACTATTGACATTTAGCGCTGGGTAACCCTTTGTTGTGGAGAGCTGTCCTACACAGCATCCAGGGCCTCTACATATTAGATCCCAGTAGCCAACCTCCATCTAGTTGTGAAAACCAAAATGATTCCAGACATTGCCAAACGTCATCTGAGGGGTAAAATCATTGTCTCCATGTATACCACTGGTATAGATTAAAAAAAAGAAAGAAAGAAAGAAAGAAAGAAAGAAAGAAAGAAAGAAAGAAAGAAAGAAAGAAAGAAAGAAAGAAAAGAAGTCCATAGATTGAGCCCGGGAACCCTTCAAAGTTTAAAGATTGGGGAGGTGAAGAAAGAACTAGCAAAAGAGGATGAAAAAGAACCAGATGGTGAAGTTGGGGAAGAAATAAGGGGAAATAGTATCCCCAAACCAAGTGAAGAAGGTGTTACAGAAAAGGAGGTACCGGGGCGCCTGGGTGGCGCAGTCGGTTAAGCGTCCGACTTCAGCCAGGTCACGATCTCGCGGTCTGTGAGTTCGAGCCCCGCGTCGGGCTCTGGGCCGATGGCTCAGAGCCTGGAGCCTGTTTCCGATTCTGTGTCTCCCTCTCTCTCTGCCCCTCCCCTGTTCATGCTCTGTCTCTCTCTGTCCCAAAAATAAATAAACGTTGAAAAAAAAAATTTAAAAAAAAAAAAAAAAGAAAAGGAGGTACCGTCTGTATCAAATGCTGCTGATCCTTAGCCACCTGAGATGAAGACTCATCCTGAGATAAAGGCTTAACAATAAAAGTGATAAAGCATAGAACAACGGAATTGCCACAAAGAGGAAAATGTACTGGATGTAACCTGTAACATTTTCAGATTAAAATGCAGACGCTAGCCACAAGCCAAATATTTGTTGTCACAAAAGAGTGTAAAATGACAATTAGAACTTGTCACGGTGGGGATAAATTAAACAAACTAGTCGTTTCTAACAAATTGTATATGTTACTAGAAATCCCAAGTTCTGTTGCCTACTCCGTTGTAAGGTATATGCTAAATCGTATGTTACTACTAAGAGTTCAAGTACTGATATTTGGGATTTTGTATACACATGAGTGGCTTCAGGACAATCCGAAACAATGTGACTCTCAGCCCCTTGCATTCTAAAGTGCTTTCTTGACTAGAGGGAAGAGGCTGGCTTTGGATGTAACAAATCAAGAATAGAGAATAAAGGTTTGCCCTGTACTAGCACTTTCTATGAGTTGCAGCAGAAAAATGGCTTTAGATATTATTATTTAGGTTAATCCCTGTGGTAACGTGAATAATACTCCCCCAAAGATGTCCGTGTTTTAATTTAATCCCTGGAATTTGTAAATATGTTTTTTTATCTTGTACAGCAAAAGAGACTGCAGATGTGATTAGGTTAAGGAATCAGAGATGAGATTATTCTGGACTATCTGGGTTGGCCCAGTGTAATCACATGAAGTCCTTAAAATTAGAGATCCTTTCTTTCCAGGGTGTGGGCCTGGATTATCCCTTGGACCCAAAGTAATCACAAGAATTTTTAAGACTTAAAGATCAGAGTCAGAGACAGTGATAAGGTGATAAAAGCAGAGTCAGAGTAGGCGGTGTGACCATGGAAACAGAGGTCTCAACAATGCATTTTGAATATGGAGAAAGCCAAAGAATGCAGGTGGCCTCTGGATGCTGGAAAAGGCAAGAAAACAGATTGCCCCCTAGAACCTCTAGAAGGAATGCAACCTGGATACACCTTGAGTTTAGTCCCATAAGACTTATTCCAGACTCCTGACCTCTGGAACTATAAAGTAATTACGTTTTTTAAGCCATTAAGTTTGTGGGAATTTGTTGCAGCAGCAATAGGAAAGCAATACAATCCAACTCAGAAAGCAAACTACCTCGTTACCAAAGTTGTCAAAGCTAATGTCTACAGGCCTTATTTTACGTCACTGAAGGACCATTCAGATTTTGAAGGAGCAGTGTGAATACCCCAATCAATCTTGCCAGCGGCATCTGGGTGGCTCAGTTAGTTAACTGACTAGATCCCGCTCAGGTCAAGATCTCATATTGTGAGTGATTCTTTGAAAGTTTGACCCCTGTCCTCTCCGCAGAGCTCTGCACTGACAATGTGGCTGACAGTGTGGATCCTGCTTGGGATTCTCTCGCTCTGTCTCTCTCTTTGCCCCTCTCCTGCTTGTGCATGCACACATGCGCTCGCTCACTCGCTCTCTCTCAAAATAAATGAACTTTAAAAAAATCTTGGGATACTTGGGTGGCTCAGTCTGTTGAGCATCTGACTTCCGCTTAGGTCATGATCTCACAGCTCGTGAGTTCTAGCCCTGCGTTGGGCTCTGTGCTGACAGCTCAGAGCCTGGAACCGCTTTGGATTCTGTGTCTGCCTCTCTCTCTGCCCTCCCCCATTCAGACTCCGTCTCTCTCTCAAAAATGAATACACATTAAAAAAAATTTTTTTTTCTAAATCTTGCCATATTATTTTCAAGAGCAAAAGAGAGTTATTTCTTTGGTAACTGAGTGATAGGTATCTCATGGGTGAAAAAGCCTGCCATTTCCACTACCTTGCTAATAATACTTTTCTTCTTGTCATTGCCAGTTTTTTCTCAGGCTTAAATTTCTTATGTAAATCTTATTTTGGTGATAAAAAAGTATCTGAGCTATACCACGAAGTCTTTATCACTTCTGGGCTATTTTCTCCCTAATCTAGAAATAGCATTTGGGACATGATTTCTCATTGCTTCTCCAACCCTCTTTCAGAATTTATACCCAGGCGAAAGCCAAGGCAACAGTATATTTAATCACCCAGTAGTTAACATGAAAACATGTGGGTTGTTTTTTTTTTTTCCTCGAAAGTATTTTCTAGCTTCTTTATAGTTGCGTGAAGCAATGAGTATCAACTAAAACTTGATAAATATAAGGTGGTCGTATAGACTGCAACAGAAATGGGTCATCTTTCAGTTGAAACGATTAGCTCTTGAGTGTAAAGCACTCTTAAAGTTGGATATGTTTCTGCTTGTTATGAGTTGTCTGTGCAGCTGTCGTTTTGATTTTAGGTCTGGGGAAATGGTGTGTCTGACTTGGACTGACTTGTAAACGTGAAATCCGGTTTCCACTCCATTGTGAATAACTATACGTGCTTTTTATAGTGTTGTTTTCACTTCTGGTTTTAGTCTGCAACTCTCAGATAAATCTGTTTTCTAGAGGACATTCTTTAGGATGAAGACAGCAGGAAACAAATTTCTATACTTGACTCTAATTTTTTAAATATATTTTTTTAATATTTTATGAAATTTTTAATTTCAAATTTCTATGGCTAGCAGGCCATTAGAATAGATAACAAGATTTAAAAACAAGCAGACATTGTGTAACTTCCGGTCCAAGAAAACTTTATTTTCAGGGAAAAAAAAAAAAAGTCCCTAACGCCTCATTTCTCTCTCCTAATAGCTTTTAAGGCTGTAAAAAAAAAAAAAAAAAAAAAAAAAAAAAAAGACTGTAAAAGGTAAAATTTAATCTGGTAACAGGGAGTCACTCACTGCGCTTACTTAATAGGAGTCATTTCAGAATTTTCGTATGCTTTCTGTATTCATCATTATATTCATTTTATTCATTATTATCATCTTAAATGGGTGAGCATTTCTTCACTGGAAATTCAGATGAAAGCTTTCTTTTTTCTTAGAACAAAGGGCATTTCTTTAAAGGAATTAGCACAATGAAAGCAAATTGCTGATGGAACCCACTTTCTGCATTCTATTTCTGCATGCTGTCTCCTATTTAGATTTCACTGTTTTGTTTTGTTTTGTTTTGTTTTAATGGCCAGAGTTTAATGTTTTGCCAGTATCAGTAGCTGATAGACTGTATGAGATGGTTACTTGGCAATTCTAACTCAAAGTGACAATCAGTATCAGATAATCAGGTTGAGCCATACTCAGCCAAAACAGAAACCATAAATGAGTTTGTCAACGCAGAGCCCATTTGTGGTTTGCTTTGAAAAGGGACATTTGTCTACCAAGACCATTGGCAAAATTTCTATTTAGAGAAATAGAATAGCAAGCTTTACTCTTTCTGAGGAGATAAGAAACTCTAACCTTTTTCAAAGAAAGAGTTTAATTCTTTGTTTTTTAATCCTCAATAATCTTTCATTCCTGACTGTGATATTGAATCTTTCTGATCAGTTGTATGAAACCATGTCTTCTAAAACAGAAAAAATATTTTATTGCATCTGTCTCAGATGCCATATTTTAGGATTGAAATTGACATTTTCTCTATAGGACAGTTGAGGACACTGAACCAGATATTGGCTTTATTGAAACAGTGCCATGGTTGGCCTAACAGTTTGCTATTGTTTGCATAGGATAGGAGAATATTCTTAAGTGAATAAAACTTGAAGGTGGTCCCATCTGATAATTCCTGTGAAGTACAGCAGTTCATTAAAGAAGTTCTTTCAGTTTACACCACTGCACCTCGGGAACTTCTGCAGCTACAGATGCCAGCAATGTAGGCTGTGGGGAACATGCCAGAGGGCATTGACCTAGAGACTAGAGTCAAACTTCAGCCACATCTGCCCACCCCCAGCCAGCTCAAAGACTTTGAGTGCTATCCATGGCCTGAACCAGCATTTCTCCATCTATCTTTCCTGGGACCACAAGTGGTAACACTGCCCCCTTCTCTCACCCCAGGCACATAATGGTACACACATGAGTGAATCTATTTTTATTTGTGTACTTACCTATCTCTTTACTGGTTTGTTTGTTTGTTTGTTTGTTTGTTTACTTATTTATTTGAGGGTGTGAGCAGGGCCAGAGCAAGAAGGAGAAAATCTTAAGCAGGCTCCATGCTCAGCAGGAGCCAGACACAGGGCTCCATCCCACGATCCTGGGATTGTGACCTGAGCCGAAATCAAGAGTCAGAGGCTCAACAAACTGAGCCACCCAGGCACCCCTATTCTTATTTATCTAGAAAGAAGGAAGGAAAAGGAAAATTAAGCCACAAGTTCTAGGACTATACTTTATTAGTAATATTAAATTACCAACCACACACCTCACAGCTTATTGCAACCTTGAGGTGAAGATATTGTCCTTACTGCTGTGCAGTTGCTACAACTCTAGCAATCTTTAATCTGCACTTCTGAACTGACTCTCTTCCATGTGTCTCCCCACCCCCTACAGAAACATCAGGTCTACTGCATTCCCAATTTAGCTCATGCCTAAGGCACTGCTTTCTTCCCACCCCAAATTCCTTCTTTCTGTCTACTATACAAAGCCTTACAGGGTCTACCTCAGAGTCAAACCTTCCACAGAGCATTTTCTCATCACAGCAATATCTCCTTACTCAGAATTCTTGTCACACGTTGTCATCTATAACACACGTTTTCCCTATCTTTCTAACTAGACTAGTGGAAGCAGAATTTACTCTTACACAGGGATTGGTTTATTATTATATTTTCATTCAGTGGCATACCAATCACACTGCAAATAAAAATGGTGGCAGTTCATTTAAATTGTGAAGGGATGGATGGATGTTGGCATTTTTTATTGGCAACAGAAAATATCTTAAAAAAAAAAACAGGCCATTAATGAGTATCTTGCCAATTTATTAGAGAGACAACATTTTTATGGGGCTGTGTACTTGATTTTAACATTTTGCAAGTAGAAAGAGCCTATTTTCAGTTGTAAAAAGAAAGCCAACAAGAATAGAAATCAAGATTTTTAAAAAGGTGACAAGGAGAAAAAATGGTATGTGAGACATATACGTACAAGCAACTTTCTGTAACAGGTCTGTTTTAAGAGAAGTGTACTTTCCTAGAAAGAGATGTGTAGCCACGTTATTGAATCCAGTTACTGAATCCATCATACTAAATATGACTCTACTTTGACCATGGCCAACTTCAACAACAGAAAACCAGAATCCCAAAAAATGGCTTTCTCATCTTTTTTTTTTTTTTTTTTTTTTTTTAATTAGGAGAACTTGTGATCTTTCCATTCACATCAGAGAGGAAAGCAGATTAACAAAGGGGTGTTTGCAACTCAAAGAAGCTCAGAAATCATGCATTATTTGGTTTCCTGGGTCAAACATAACTGATTAGAATAACTCCCTTTCGGGGCACCTGGGTGCCTCAGTCTGTTGAGCATCCAACTCTTAATTTCGCCTCAGGTCACGATCTTGAGAATTTCTTTCTCCCTCTCTCTCTGCCCCACTCATGCTTGCCCATGCGTGCGGGTGCTCTCTCTCTCTCTCTCTCTCTCTCTCTCTCTCAAAATAAAAAACATTAAAAAAAATAGCACCCTTTCCTTTAGTCACTCATGGCTTTGTCTTGCAATTATAAAGTCACGATTCATTTGTATACTATGGACATATTTCCATTATTATTTTCCAAATCATTCGTTGTCAGAATTTCTGGGCAGAGTTAATTCCCAGTTACAATTTACTTGTGAATAAAAACTGCTGGAAATTCCCATTATTTTCAATGTGGAAAAATGCCTGTATAAAGTGTTGGGGGAATTCTCAAGAAAATGACAGAATCCATCCCTGGCTAGAACTCCCAAGAGCACAACTTCAGGATCCCTCTCAAGAAAACTTTCCTGGGGCACCTGGATGGCTCAGTAGGTTGAGCGTCCGACTTCAGCTCAGGTCATGATCTCATGGTTTGTGACTTCAAGCCCCATGTTGGGCTCTGTGCTGACAGCCCAGAGCCTGGAGCTTGCTTCGGATTCCGTGTGTCCCTTTCTCTCTGCCCCTCCCCTGCTCTCGTTCTCTCTCTCTCTCTCTCTCTCTCTCTCTCTCTCTCTCTCTCTCAAAAATAAATAAACATTAAAAAAATTCTTTTAAAAGAAAGAAAACCTTCCTCTATATTCTTAACAAATTATGACCACCATCGACATCCACTGAATGTCTTGTTGGCAAAAAGCTGAGTGTTATTTCCTTCTGTCTCCAGGTCTCCAATTTGTTCGTGGCTTTAAAATTACTTTCAGAATTCTGAATTGTTTGCTGATTTGAATTAGCAGCTGAACAAAGGAGGAGTCTTAAAAAGAGATGCGGCCTCACCAATTAGCATTTGTTTCTGAGTTTCAGAGTCAGTAACAAGAAAATTCTGTGCTCGGTATCTGCCAAAAGCAGATGAAGTGTTCAGGTGTCCTTTTGTTTTCTCCCTCAAAGCTTTGTTTGAATTTTCACAACTCCTTGCACCTTACACGTGCACGGTAGCCACAAAAACAAGGTCACCAGGGTACAAAGGAGTTCAGGCCATCTCCCCAAGTTATTCATTAGCAATTAATCCTGTGTTGAAACACTACCCACGTGAAAGTTTCACCATTTCTCAAAAGAACTCCTTTGACTCTTGGAGAAACACAGGTCAGCCAACAGAGATCCTGATGTGAGTGTTAAAGAGACTCACGCTAGGTCCTGGTTTCAGTGGAATATCAGGAGTTGGGGGGAAAAAAGCATGTGAATGTTTAAGGACTCTTTGACAAGTGTTATTGGGTAGAATAATAAACACAGATCACTAGCAGCTACTCTGGTAAGAACAGAAAAAAACATCACCTAGAAATGTTTGGGACCAGGGTAGCATGATAGAGAAATCCAGCTTTCTAAGGATAATGAATAAAGCCATTTTTTTTTTTATTAGTTGTGGGCTAATTTCCATTCACATCCATGACAGAAATGGAAGGCGGAGAAAGGGTAAATACAAGCACAACAAGCTCAGAGCACTTCAGTATTTCAACTGGGTGATCTTCACTTAGTTGGTTACCTTGTAATTATAGCTACAGAAGCACCATTCTGAAAAGTAGTAAGCACCTGTAGCGAGGGGTGGTGCTAAATAATATACAATTAAGATTGGTTAAACAGGAAGAGTCCTTACCATCTGGAAATTGCTAGTTATCTGGTAACAAAACAATGTAGTGTTACCATTATACCCAGCTATGGAGGCATGCCAGAATATGAAGTGTTATTAGATTACCATTGAAGCATTAGGGAAGTCATCTGTCCCCATTAAATAGTAAGTGGGCTAGCAGGAAGTCATTATTCATCTTGATTATAATTGAAACTTTACAAAAGAGATGCCAGAACTGAAAGGCAATTTGAATCCATTTAAACTGCCCAGTTTGCTAAAGAAAAATCTTACCTTATTCTAAGCTAAATGGAAAAATTCATAATACATTCAACTATACATGATACATTTTGATTTCTCAGTTGAAGAGGTAAGAGTTAAGGCTTCGTCAGATGGCTCCCTCTCACAGAAGAAGCCTGAACTTAATTCTAAATTAACCTAAAGCATTGCATATTTGAATTTCACCACAGTAGAAGATTTGTATAGTAAACAATAAGCAACTTATTTTTATTATACCATGTGATTCAGATGTAACCTGGACAATTTATGTTTACTTATCTGCTTGAGCAAACTTTTGGTAGTTTGGCCATTATACAGAATGTAGCTATGTGACCATAAACTAATGTCACCAGCACCCCACCCCATCCACCATTCCCTCTTCTGTAGAACAAGGAAATTGAGCTCCGTCGCTTAGGTCTCTTGCAATTCTCAAATTCTCTGAGTCCATATTGATTGACTTGGTTGCCATAGCTATAGAATTGAAGGTTTGTCAAGATATCTCTAGAAAATATGTAGAAAAGAGAATGGTTTGTGCCAGGAAGTTAGTAGTGCATTAGGACTAATTCTCATTTCATAGCTGAAGAAATATAGAGGAAAAGGTACTAAGAAGATTTTTATATTTTTCTTGATTCTTCAAGGCACCTTATCTTCCCCTTAATGGCTAGAATGATAGGATCATATAAAGACATCCATTTTATTTGGTGCATAATTGCAAGTAATACATTTATTCTAACCATAATCAAAATCTGAATTAGGTTGAATGTGCAAGAGAATGATGGATAATTTAAGGAAAAGCTTTCAGGGGTATATATAGTTAATTTGTATTCTTTAGGACGTAAACAGGGTTTGGATCAAAGTGTTCTCAGCCCCAAAAAATATGACAATCCAAACACGAAGGCATGGAGAGTCCTCTTGGTCAGTTCACAGTTAAACAACATGCTACACGGTTACACAATGACCATGCAATTCAGTAGGAGGGTTTGAGGAATTCTTATGCCTATAACACATCAGGTGTTATGTCTCTGGCACACTCTTTTCCTTCCTGAAAGTTTACCACAGGAGAATAGGGAGATCTGAGGCTACTTAACCTCTAAGCCTGTTTGCTTATCCATAAAATGAAGGTAATGCTTTACCTACATTAAGGGAGATTAGGAGGATTAGAGAAAGCTTTTGGGCACTATGTATGCCCACCCCTAAGGAATCACTCCCTAAATCATACTATGAATTGTCACTCATCATTACCTTTACAATTTAGATATGAATCTTTTTTTAATTTAGAAAAGAATATATACAATTTCATATGACTATTGCTTACATTAACTTGATAAAATTTTGTGCTTGTTTTTTAGTGAGTCTCTGCATATAAATACAGATGCTGATTAGGACTCAAAGTAATTTAATGACGTACACTTACTTGTAAAATTCATATACATTCATGAACATTTTATCAAGTAAGTTACTACGTGTCAGGTCTTGTGTTTCTAAGAGTGTTTGCAAACCTCATTTGGAAGTGGCTTATTCCACCTTTATGGGTTAATTTCTGGAATTAGTGCTTTATTGGGTGGTGTTCACCAAGTAAGTAACATGTATCCATTGAAGTAGGTGTGTTGCTTGTGTAATTAATAAGATCCCTCTTTAGTCAGCAATACACAGCGGAAGTATTAGCAATTAGGGGAGAAAATATGAGGCATTTTGCAAATAATGCTCTTTAGGTTCATTCATTTTGCTTTTTGTATTATGTTTGTAACTTACTTTCAATGATTTCCCTCTTAATCTAATTGAGTGGGGAATATCCATTTTAAGAGCAATACTACTTTTTTTATACGAAGTTCACTTAGATGTTTAAATTATTTACGAGGCCTCTGTTACTTTCTATGGAATCATAGTTCTATAGAATCTTGGTTTTGTTTTTGTTTTTGTTCTTACTGGCGTTATTAATATTACTGGCATTTACTTCTCCATCGTACGGTAATAAAGCATCAGGACCTAGAGATTCTGTTTCATATTGCTTGCATGCTTCTGACCGAGAGTTCCATGTAAGCCTGACTAAGGAAAAGAGAGAATAATGAGCCCCTGTATTTCATCATCCTTTTGGTTAATGTGATTACATCTCAGGGCCCCTGGCTGGCTCATCGCTAGAGCATGTAACTTTTGATCTCAGGGTCATGAGTTCAAGCCCGCATTAGGTGTGGAGCCTACTTAATTTAAAAAAAAAAAAAAAAAAAAAAAAATCTAGTTTCCACTCTCTACCTTTAATATTGTTTTGGTTTTGTTTGTTTGCTGGGGTATTTTAAAGCAAACCCAAAACATGTAATTTCACCCATAAATATTAACTGCTTTTAAAATTATGACTAATAACTTTGTGATTTATATTCTGAATTTATTACAAACATCTTTTTGCAATTGCTTTGGTCAAGTAAAGGCCCCCAAAATTCTACGTATTATCTTTCACTGTAGTCTCTCAAGTCGCTTTTTAATCTAGAAGATTATTGGATTCCATACTCCTCTGACTTAGAGAAGAAATATGTTCACTTGTCTTACAGAAGGTCCCATCATTGTATTTATCCTTTATATTTCTTATGATTAGGTAGTAAAATCAGATTTTGATAGGATTCAATTTCAAGCTTTTAGGCAAGTATACCGTAGGTGGTTCTATGTTCTTTCTGTTACATTGTATGATGTCTACCAGTTATCCTTATTATTAATGATAATATTGAAAGGTAATACCTAATCCTTTGGTGGAGAAGATTTCAGAAATCCATTTTGGGGACACCCTAAGTTACGTAGCTTGATTTTAGTGTTTTAATTCCCTCATTGAAAAATTTTCTTTTTGCACCTTAATGTTATGTTGTTGAAATTTGCCACAGAGCTGGAAAAGCAGATAAATCTATTCTGACATGTGTTGGTTAATCTGGATGACCTAATTGTCAAGGGAGGTTTCCACAGAAGGCTATGGAGCCAAAAAGACTAATTCTCTCTTCTGTGAAGGGGCACATTCCCAGGAATATGCGTTCAGTGCTTCCAAAGAGGGACTGGTATAAAAAATTACGAATAATTTAAACATAGATTTCTGATGAGTAAAAATAAATTGCTTAAAGATTTTCATTTCATAAGATGTTGGGGTTTTGTTTGTTATAGGAAGAAATCTTTCCTGTTTTCCGCTCTGTATGCTGCCTTTATCTTTGGTGGTCGGCACCTCATGAACAAACGGGCGAAGTTTGAACTGAGGAAGCCATTAGTGCTCTGGTCTCTGACCCTTGCAGTCTTCAGGTAGGTTTTATTTTCATTTTCCCAGTGCCGTCCATCCATTTCCTCAGACCTGGCTAAAGGAGCAATGTTTGAGCATTTTATTTTATATCACATATTTTTGATTGTTCAGTACATTGAAGGTAAAATAAAGTCATGTCCAGAGAGTAGGCCTCCACTGCAACCGACTTGCCATAATATACTCAATCTCTTCTTTTCAGGCTGTCTCGTTTCTTGTCCATACGGCTGGTGCAGTGATCCAGTTTATCTCTTAGGCCTAGAAGCAGTGTGTCAATTCCATTACTTGTGTTGCTTAAATATAGATGAAGCGCTAAATGCAAAGCCACACCGGTGTTGGTGTGTGGCAAAGTAGGGTTTAAATGTGCTGGGTATGCCAGGGCCCGATCGCCCTGACCTGAGGCTGCCGGGCGACCCCACCCGAAGCGTCTTAAACCTTCACGTCGGGACTCCCTAGGTACCCGGACAGTAGGGGTGGGCGAGGCGGGGGACGAGGGCCACACGGCCGCCGCCTCGATGTGGACCCCGACCACGGCTGAGCCCGCAGGGTCAGGGTGCAAGCCCCGATGCTTCCAGACGGTGATGGAGGCCCACCAGACGCTGCCCACGGGCCCCGCCGTCATGCCCGCCCCTTGCCCCCGTCCCGTCCCTCCAGGTCACCGGGGCTGACCACCCCTCCCGCCCCCAACCAACTAATATGTAATCAAACAATAGCACTCTGACACATGACTAGATACTGGACACCTGTCTATGTTAGTATTACTAGACCAGAGAACGCTTTTGCTCTGCATCCCCAAAAGCACTGTTCACCCCCCATTGCCTGAGCTGACCAACTGGCTTATGTTTAGCTAACTCGTTGTCACTTTGTATTGGCTAGAAGTCCTCCTAGAGGCTGTCAGGGCCAGGTCTATCTCTCCAGGTGCAGCTGCCAGCCAACATTCAGACACACTCCTGGAAGCTTGAAGGAGCTTTTCTAGTTTTATGATATTTGGTGATCTAAGCATTCACAAGACTAATTAGCATACAGCTGGTGTCCAAACAAGTGCCAGAAAATACCTATAGTGCTAACAAAGGTACCTGTTTTTTGTGCGTGTTTTGCTTGTCAGAACCCACAAGTGTATAACTAGGCTTGGGGTAAGGGGGAGTGGGGGGGGGTAGATGTAGATATATTATAAATGAGAACTATTTTAATATTTCTGAATAATCATTTTTATTTTTTCATACTACATATTAACTGTTCTACCACTAAGCAGAAATAGGAAACCTCATTACTTACTTAAGCCTTATTAAAAGTGATCAGACAGGGGCGCCTGGGTGGCGCAGTCGGTTAAGCCTCCGACTTCAGCCAGGTCACGATCTCGCGTCCGTGAGTTCGAGCCCGGCGTCGGGCTCTGGCCTGATGGCTCAGAGCCTGGAGCCTGTTTCCGATTCTGTGTCTCCCTCTCTCTCTGCCCCTCCCCCGTTCATGCTCTGTCTCTCTTTGTCCCAAAAATAAATAAACGTTGAGAAAAAAAAAAAAAGTGATCAGACAGGAAGAGGATTTTCATAAACTCTGATGATCCATACATTTCCATTATGTCAGAACCCTGCATCCAAACGCTCATTTACTTGCTACTACTGACTGTACTCTAATTTGGTGCCTTTTGTAAGTTCTGCATGTGAAGTGCTCATGATGTGGATCTGTCACTAAAAAATTCTTCCATTTCAATCTGTATCAGGACATGATTCTCTATAATACAAAGCAGTGTTTTCATTTTTATTCGCATCTGAGGTTCACAGAACATGCCTCTACTGAAGTATTTTCATATTTGAGGAAAAAGTTATCTTTTTTTAAAACGTTTATTCTTAAGAGAGCACAAGCAGGGGAGGGGCAGAGAGAGGGGGATAGAGAATCCCAAGCGGGCTCTGCACTGACAGCAGCAAGCCCGATGTGGGGCTCAAATTTGTGAACCCCGAGACCATGACCTGAGCCAAAGTCAGATGCTCAACCAACTGAGCCACCCAAGCACCCAGAGGAAAAAGTTATCTTTATCCTAAGGATGCTTTCAGCATTTTTTACAGAATTTTCAACAAAAGGCTTTATCTTTTGTTTTTTAAAATCTTGAACACATATGAGCAGAGTACAAGGAAACCCCATGCACCAGTTACCTTGTTTAAACAATTAGCACTGATGGGTTAATATTCTTTCATCTACATTCTACCAACTTTCCTCTGTCCCCCAGATTATCTGGAAATAATACAAACTGAAATATTTCTGAATGAAATGGTGCCACTTCTAAAAGTTAAGTACTCATAAGTTAAGTAACCTAAATTAGTAATAATTCTTTATCCTTCAGGGTTCAGATTTTCCCAGTTGAAAAAATTTTTTTTCTTCAATTTCTTTTTAAGAATCTGGATCAAAATTAGATCCATATGTTTCCTTTGGATGTTTCTTTTTACTTACAGGTTTCTATTTTCCTCCCTCCTCAGCCCTCCCCAAACTCCCAACTCCCCATCCATCCTTTGAAGAAAGCACATCATTTTCCCCTTACAGTTTCCCCCAGACTCACTGATTTTCCTGATGGTGTTCTTCTGTCCCTTGTATTCTTGGTTAGTTGGTAGTTAGATCTAGAAGTTTGATTATATTCAGGTGTAACATTTGACAAGACTTTCTATAAGAAGAAATTTGCCTTGGGGCGCCTGGGTGGCACAGTCGGTTAAGCGTCCGACTTCAGCCAGGTCACGATCTCGCGGTCCGTGAGTTCGAGCCCCGCGTCAGGCTCTGGGCTGATGGCTCAGAGCCTGGAGCCTGTTTCCGATTCTGTGTCTCCCTCTCTCTCTGCCCGTCCCCCATTCATGCTCTGTCTCTCTCTGTCCCAAAAATAAATAAACGTTGAAAACAAAATTAATAAAAAAAAAAAAAAAAGAAGAAATTTGCCTTTATCAACTATGCAGTTATCCTAAAGTATATACAGTTATTACCGCATAGGCAGAGCAAGTGCTTGATTCTTTGGCCATATTTAGCAGCTTCACAAAAGAAAATAATTTGAGGCGCCCGTTTGGCTCAGTTGGTTAAACATCCAAGTCTTGACTTCAGCTCATGATCTCACAGTTCAGGTCATGATCTCACAGCTCCGCTGAAGTGTGGAGCCTGCTTGGGATTTTCTCTCTCCCTCTCTCTGCCCCTCCCCTGCTCGAGAGTACTCTCTCTCTCTCTCTCTCTCTCTCTCTCAAAATAAATAAATAAACTTAAAAAAAATTTGGTTACCCAGCATGTAAATAATAAGTTTTTTCTTAAGTATCATTATGCACTCATGGATTTCTACTTTATGTGTCAATGATTTTTAGATGAATTTGATTTGGGTATATTTTAGTTCATTGCTATTATTCTTTTTGATGCTAAATTATCGATCTTTGGTCATGGTGAGTCTCATCAAGTTGGCTCCTGAATCCTTTCACGTGCACTGAGTAGTGCTCATAGCTTGATTTGTGTGTGTGTGGTGGGGGTGGGGGTGGTGACAAGATGTTCTAGGCCAGGCATATTGTATATTTCTTATCTGGAAATGGGATTAGTCATTTCTCCTTGGAGCCCTAGTTCCTTTGGGGTAAGGAAGATAGTATTTACAAACTGGTGAGTTGTGGTGGTGATTGTTCATGCCAAGGTAGTTCTTATTTCTAGGCCTTTCAGAGGCCAGAAATAGAATTTTTTTTTTCAAGAGATGTATTCAGAGTTAGTACTAATACTTCTAATTCATATTTACCACTAGTTTTTACTTAATTTCTTTTTTTTAATTTTTTTAATGTTTATTTATTTTTGAGATAGAGACAGAGCACAAGGGGGGGAGAGGCAGAGAGAGAGGGAGACGCAGAACATGAAGCAGGCTCCAGGCTCCAAGCTGTCAGTCCCAGAGTCTGATGCAGAGCTCGAACCCATGAACTGCAAGATCATGACCTGAGCTGAAGTCGGACACCCAACCGACTGAGCCACCCAGGCGCCCCTCGTTTACTTTCTTATATCTCCTTCCTCTCATGCCAAAATGAAAATCCCAATGTCAGCCACTAACTGTTTATTTATTTTTATCCTACAACGCATGTGCAACAGCTGTTAACAGTACCTTATCTTTTTTAGATTGACAAATTCTTCTTGTTTTCTCTTCTGTTTCTTTAATTCTTTTAGTTACTTCCTCTGGAGCCATATTTTGCAAAAAAATTTATTTTATTTTATTTATTTATTTATTTATTTTTTTATTAATTTTTTTTTTTTAATTTTTTTTTTCAACGTTTATTTATTTTTGGGACACAGAGAGACAGAGCATGAACGGGGGAGGGGCAGAGAGAGAGGGAGACACAGAATCGGAAACAGGCTCCAGGCTCTGAGCCATCAGCCCAGAGCCCGACGCGGGGCTCGAACTCACGGACCACGAGATCGTGACCTGGCTGAAGTCGGACACTTAACCGACTCCGCCACCCAGGCGCCCCTTTGCAAAAAATTTTAAAAAGCAGGACTACATAGAGTTAAAGCATTGACAATTGAGGATACTGTAAAAATTATAATATTCTAATAGGAATTTGGAAAACACTGACAATAGAATTCTATTGTTCTATTAACTGAACCTGGTTCCATGTTAGAAAGAGTATATTGAAGTTCCTCTGTGCCTAAAGAATTCTGGTCAATGACACATTGGAAGAAAATATTAAATACAGAATGATATATTTCTTACATAATGTTTACGTAAATTTTACTCCTAGACACAAAATACCTATATATTGTTTATTAATACATTTGAGTATTTCTAAAAGTATCTAAAAAAGTAGTAGAAAAAACGTACTCAATTTTATATCTGGAAAAACAGAGGAGACATGCTTTTATTAAATGCCTCGTATTTCTAGAAAATAAAACAAAAAATTTCATTGCTGGTAGAGCGTAGTTCTAGGGGACTGGCAGTTCAGAAATAAAAAGGATTTGGGGCACCTGGGTGGCTCAGTCAGTTAAGCGTCTGACTCTTGATTTTGGCTCAGGTCATGATCTCACGGTGCATGAGATCAAGCCCTGTGTCGGGCCCTGCACTGACTGAGCGGAGCCTGCTTGGGATTGTCTCTCTCTGGCCCTACCCACTCAGACTTTCTCTCTCAACATAAATCAACATTAAAAAAATAATAATAAGGGGCGCCTGGGTGGCACAGTCGGTTAAGCGCCCGACTTCAGCCAGGTCATGATCTCGCGGTCCGTGAGTTCGAGCCCCGCGTCGGGCTCTGGGCTGATGGCTCAGAGCCTGGAGCCTGTTTCCGATTCTGTGTCTCCCTCTCTCTCTGCCCCTCCCCCGTTCATGCTCTGTCTCTCTCTGTCCCAAAAATAAATAAACGTTGAAAAAAAAATTTAAAAAAAAAAAATAAATAAATAAATAAATAAATAATAATAATAAGGAGATAAAGTTTTTTCTGTGATGTGTTATCTTGTTTGCTTGTCTGCATTTAGAACATTATTCGATATATATGCACATGATCTCATACCCAATTCTAGAGAATCTTAAGAATACTTGCTACCTTTATTTGGAATGGAGTTGATATAAACCTTCAAAAGATGCTTTTGGCTCAGAGATGTTTTGGTGAAAGTTAGTAAGAATTTCTCTATTTTGGCCAGATAGGATAACTTCATTATTATTTATAAGCATATGTTTTTAGAGAAAATTTTTGAATGGCTTTTACCTTACTATATAATTCACAAATTTTCAAGTCTATGTGTCAATAGAGCCTAATAGAGAAGTTAAAAATTCCTTGCTCAGGAGACATTCTGATATTAGGTAACCTGGATCTACTCTACCTCCCTGCTCTTTGCCATTACAGGATAAGATATTATCTATTTGGAAAAAGAAAGAAAGAGAACCAAAATTTTCAGTTAGAGAAATTATAAATGGAAGGAGGGGAGAAACAGTAAGTTTTTTGTTTTTGTTTTTTTGAAAAATCATTGAAAATGTGATTGTTTTGAGTATTTTGCTGTTGAAGAATAATTTCTTTTCCACAACTTCTCAAGCTTACCCCTTAGCTTTTTATAGTAGCCAGAGGTTCAACTATGACTAATTTCCAGAGGCCACACACTGTTTACTCATGAACTGAGACAACAGAGATGAGAATTAATTTGGACATGCAGAGTACTTAAGCAAAAACAAACAAACAAATAAAACCCTGTCTTCATACCAGTCTATTTCAGAAAGTGGTGTGGGGTTTTCCATAGTTTGGCAAGAATTACCTATAGAGTATTTTCTTTTTTGATTTTTGTTTTTTTGAAAGAGAGCAAGCCAGGGAGAGGGACAGAGGGAGAGAGAGAGAGAGAGAGAGAGAGAGAGAGAGAGAGAGAATCTCAAGCAGGCTCCGTGCTTATCATGGAGCCCAACGCAGGGCTTGATCCCACCACCCTAGGATCATGATTTGAGCCAAAATTGAGAGTTCGCCACTCAACCAACTAAGCCACCCAGGCGCCCCAAACTATAGAATATTTTCCTTCTATCTCTTTCCTTTGGGATACTCACTGAATATGTGACACTAGCCTTCATACAGGCCATGTACCATTTAATTTTATTTTTTAATTATTTTTTTAATGTCTGTTTATTTTGAGAGAGAGCACACATGCTCACATGTGCACAAATAGGGGAGGGGCAGAGATAGAGGGAGACAGAGAATCCCAAGCAGACTCCCTGCTGTCAGCACAGAACCTGACACGGGGCTGCACCTCAAGAACCATGAAATCATGACCTGAGCTGAAATCAAGAGTCTGACACTCAACCAACTGAGCCCCTATTTAATTTATTGAAAGCTGTCATAAGTTTTGATGGAGTCAATAGAATATGATCACGACTGAGCTTTCACCAGGTCTGCAGTGTATTCATTTTATTTGATAATAATGTCTCCGAGGTTTTCTTGGCAGTTTCTCCCCATTACCTACACCCTGCCAACCCTGTTCAGATTCAAACCATGAGCTTCTGGTATCAGTCTTTAGGAATATGACTGGGATGATGACACAGTGCCCTACTACATCTAGCCTACCTTCCACCCAACCTAAGGATAAGCGCTTCCTTATTTTAATGAGATAATTCTATGTGGCGGTTGGCTCTAGCTATTTGAACATTTCCTTGGGATAAATACTGAGAAAAATTCTGGTACTTTGAATTAGTAGATCCTTTGGATGAGATTGTGTCTCATGACAAAAATCCTCAAACACTTCAAGGTGCCTATGATCCATTCTTCTCTGACCCTGCTGAGTCATTAAATTATGTTGCTATGATACCTCAGCTGCCTGACTACTGTTGCTTTGTAAAGGATTTTCAACGTATTTATTTAATGACTTCAAACCCTTCCAGATTTTTAATTTTTTTTAAATTTTTAAATTAAAAAACATTTTTTTTATTTAATGTTTATTTATTTTTAAGAGAGAGAGAGACAGAACATGAGTGAGGGAGGGGCAGAGACAGAGAGAGAGACACAGAATCCGAAGCAGGTTCAGGGTGTCCACACAGAGCCCAACATGGGGGTCAAACCCACGAACCGTGAAATCATGACCTGAGCCGAAGTTGGGTGCTTAACTGACTGAGCCACTCAGGTGCCCCGGAATCCTTCGAGATTGGGTAGAGATGTGTGTGATTCTGATTCAGGCAGTTTTTACCAGGATCTATCTGGCAGTGTTTCCTTCTCGTTGGTAGCATAAGGAGTTCCAAGGAGCCTTCCAGGTCTCTGACCCAGAACAGGGTCAAAGCAAGGTGTCTAGTCATTGTACATCAGAATAAGATGTACTGCGTATTTATAGATGCCAGTATCACACTTGCTTCAGATTTGCTTACTCATGTTTCCCAGTGATTCAGTCTGGCCTCAGTTGTTTTATGCTTCCTGACAAAATCACATGTTCTATACTTTGCAAGTTTGACTCCTCGCCTTGTTATTAGCTGGAAGTTTTTTCCCTTTGAAACTCATTTTTATTTCCTGGCCTTATTTTAATTTTTATTAAATTTCAGTGTTGGCTTAAGTATAAAATATATTCCAGCTGAATAGAAAAGTATTCTTTTCTTTAGTGAGATTTCCAAGAATAAAGTGCTTAAATATAGTACAGGAAACATTCAGAAAAGTATGTTTAACAGTGCAGAGCAGCAGATGAATGGTATTTAATTAAATCTACTTGTGATTTTCATACACGCACATAAGTGTTTAATATCTGGAGAATTATTAGCAATTGTTAAGGCAACAAATATATAATAAAACCAATGGAAACTATTCAGATGAGTAAATTATGGCATCTAAAAAACTTGTTGGAAAAAAGTAAAATAAAATAAATAAATAAAAATAAAAATCTTGTTGGGGCACCTGGGTGGCTCAGTTGGTTAAGCATCCTACTCTTGGTTTTAGCTCAGGTCATGATCAGGGTCAGGGGATTGAGCACCATGTCAAGCTCTGAGCTGGGTGGGCAGCCTGATTAAGATTCTCTGTCTCCCTCTCTCTCTGCCCCTATCCTATGCTCAGGAAGGTGCACATTCTCTCTCTCAAAAATAAACAAATAAATAAAAATAAATAAAAAACGTGTTGAAGGGGAAAATAAATCATTGACCTGTAAAATGAGGAAACAAAGAAAATGACAAATTTTGGAACAACTTAATCAATTTTTTCTCAAGCACCTCTTGTCTAGTATTTTGTTCTGTGGTTGCCAAAAGCGTTCCCTCTTGATCTACAAAGAAAACTTTACAAAGAATGATTCTAGTGATAGTAATTATAAAAATGAAATGGATACATGAGCTATAAATGCTATAGGAGGAAATCCGTATTGCATTGATAACAGGTTATAAATTTTACAGTTTTAAACGTAGCACCAAGGGGGGCAGAATTAACAAAGGAAACGATACCTCTAGAAAGCATATGCTGAGTAGTTATAAAAAAAGGAAAGAAAGAAAGAAAGAAAGAAAGAAAGAAAGAAAGAAAGAAAGAAAGAAAAGAAAAGAAAAGAAAAGCAAGCTGCTGAATAATCATGGGAATGTGATACCATTTATGAAAAGTTTCAGGACCCATAAATGAACACTACATTTTATTTATTAACATATATGCAGTAAAAGCATAAAAATAACTTTTGAAGATTCACGCTATCTCTGTTTCTGAGGAGGCAGAGAGAATGACCAGATCAGACAGGGTCCAATGGAGTCTTCAACTCTTTTTTTGTAAGATTTTATGTCATTACAAGTAAGTCAAACATGAAAAAGATAATTGTGTTTGACACGAAGTATAGATGGCAATTTTTTTTAAGTTGAAAGCAAATAATGAAAAAAATCTACTTTTCAAAAGAAAAGCTAGCAATTGTACTTAGAAGATTCTGGTGAAATGCTTGTGTACATGAAATAAAACAAGGTAAGGACGCTTGGGTGGCTCCGTGGTTGAGCATTCAACTTGATTTCCACTCAGGTCATGACCCCAGGGTTGTGGAATCAAGCCCCAGGTCAGGTTTCCTGCTGAGCATGGGGCCTGCTTAAGATTCTCTCTCCCTCTGCCCCTCTTTCACTTGTGCACTCTCTCTCTCTAAAATTAAATCAATCAATCAAGGTTATGGCAAAATACAAATTTTGCCCTATTGATCCTCATACTTCCCCTCCCTCCATAATGGCAAATGTATAGTTAGAATTATGAATATTTCGTGTTTTCTGTTTTCTGATAACAGTCCTCAGTTAAGAGTGTCCTTTCAGTTATGGCTGAAGGATAATTTTAGGACCTTTCTTTTCTGAACATTTGTTGTTGGACTCTTGACTATCTAGTGTTTCTATCTTGTATAAAGATATATGGTCTGATAGACAACATGTAGACAGATGGAAGTCAGATATTGGTCACTTAAACATTTGTATCACCTCATTTTGTCAAAAGGTTTTCTTTTTACATATAGTCTATTTGAGACTGTAAAATATATGTATATATGACATATATACATGACATGTATATATATATATATTTATATATATATATATATATATATATATGACATGTATATATACATATATATATACACTTTGTGCATTTTTTTGTCTCTGGATTTTGTGCCATTTTATCAAGGGACCACACCACAGAAATATTCTGCTTCTGATGCCATATTTATAAATTATAGTTTCTGTCTCATTTTTTAAACTATATCTAATAGATGTATAGAAAATAAAAGTTTTTTTTGCAGAATCAAATCGATTTTTCTCAAAAGTAAATTGTTTATTGATATGGAAAACAACAGAGACTGGAAGTAACATGATAACCAAATAACCAGATGACATGGTTGTTTCAAAGGTCAGGGCAAAGCAATGACAGCAAAACACATTCTGTTTCCCTTCGCATCAAGAGAAATGTGAAGCATCTACATAGAATAAAAAATCCAATAAATTATTAAGGCAAGAAGCCTAACAAACAGTGAGGGCAAAATAGTCCAGTGCCATAAGAAAAATAATCCCTACATTTACTCAGTACTTCCAGACTTGGTTTCCTTGCCTGATGAAAGGCACCGTGTTTTCATAAATGAAGGTGACAAAGTCTAGGCTGAAAGACAGTGGCATTCTTTAGCATTTTGAGATGTACTTGAGTCCCTTTCCACCTGAGAGCTGCCAGAATACCCTCCACGGTACTACTCCGTATGAATATCAATTTTGTTATTCTGTTCAACAATTTTGCTACAGAGGAACTAGCAAACAAATCACCGCTACAGGATAAAAAGAGCTCTTTTCCTGCCTGCTCCTCTCCAGCATGTGTGTGTGCATCATTCACACACACACACACACACACACACACACACACACACACACACATGCATGCACACTCTTTTCCGCATGCTGTCAGCTTCTTGGGAATGTCATGCCATCCCCCTGTTTTCAGATACAGCATTTCAGTAAAATGTGCTTCAGCTGAGACCTTACATCAAGTTCCAGGGCCAACAAAGAGTTATCTGTGATTCTCCCCTCTGCACTACATTAGTTCTGCCAGAAGCATCAATAGTGGATAACAGAGAGGAGTTACAGGACATAGGCTATTTCACTGGCATTGTGTTTTTCTTTCGATGTTTAAAACTGGATTCTTTGCCAGAATAGACTGTAGCCTCAAATTACAATGAAGTGACAGTAATTGAATCACTTGACTCCTTTGGAAAAACCAAGAGCAATAATAAAGATAAGGAAAGGGCAACTCTCCATCCTTTAACAGTAAGATAGAGCTTATAAACGGATCTACACATCCTCGCTTGGTCTGGACAATCTTAGCTCTATGCCCATTGTCCCAGTGTAATTATTAATAGCTCCCCTCTCACTCTCAAAATGTCCTAATTTGAATGGTAAAAGAAATGGCTATTCTATTTATACCCACTGAGACATTGTGTTGGCTTAATGAAACAGAAAAAGGAAAAAAATACCCATGATCATTTGCCAACTTCGCCCTCACAAGTTTTTCTTTTTAGTATTGCCTCTCACCTGAAACTTGCTCTCCTGCCAGTAACATTTCCAAATGTTTGACATAGCATCACTCAAATTTAAAGTATTCAAGCCAGATCCCTTTTGTTGATCCCATAAAATATCTCAAAATTTGTCACTATTTTATTAGCAAACATCTTGAAGTCATTCGAAATACACAAATAACTCTTTTAACCAGTCACTGGGTTGTATAATTACTCTCCAATAATTAGAGTAGCATCTACACCACTCCATCCCCACACTGGACACTCCAGTCATGACCTTTATCATTTCCCTTAAGTTATTTGCCACCATTAATTGCTACCTCCCACGTGTTTTCTCTGTCCAAGCAACCCGACATACCATACCATTTTCCTGTAGAAATCTTAATTGAAACTCCTTTGCCTATAGGTTTAAACTTCAGTCTGTCCATAAAACAATTGTAATCTTACCTTGAACCACCTTTCACCACTGCCCTATACAGATTTTCCACCCAAGCCAACATGGGTTTGTTTATTGCCTGCAAAACACACTTGCCCATCCTAACTTCATGTCCTTGAATACACCACACCTCCCTTTCTCCATTTTCCCTCCATTTTTTCCGTTAAATATTAGCCATCGCTTTGACCTAGTTTAGAATGCCATCTCTATAAAGGCATATATCATTTGAGCACGTACCTCCGTTTCTACCAAACTTGTTGTTATGTATCATTTAACCAGAACATATGCTGCCTTACCCATGTGCCTCCCGGTAAGCTGTATGAGTTCTTGAGGCCAAATTGTGTCTCGCTGTTCCTGGAACACCTTGGCATACACAAAGTTTCTGAATTAATGAATAAAAATCTGACATTTGGCCACTCCTCCAGTCACATGTGATCGTCATTTTCAGTCATGTTCACTTGTTCACCCTTCGTATTTCTTGTGGTCAACTGCCTCAGACACACCCAGTCCAGTTTTTATTTGCTATCATAAGGCTTCATCTGTGACACTATACACATGCTTTAAGAAATCTGCAAAAGACAAGATACAGTAAGTGTTGGCAAGGATGCAGAGAAAAGGGAATCCTTGTGCACTGTTGGTGGCAATGTAAACTGATGTAGCCACTATGGAAAACAGAATGGTGGGTTCTCAAAAAATTAAAGATAGAACTACCAAATGATACAGAAATTTTACTTCTGGGTGTTTATCTGGAGGAAACAAAAACACTAACTTGAAAAGATACACGCACCCCTGTGTTCATTGCAGCATTATTTAGAATAGCCAAGGCATGGAAGCAACTTAAGTGCCCATCGATGGATGAATGAGTAGAGAAAAAAACATATAGTGATATATATATAGTGGAATATTGTTCATTCATAAAAAAAGAATAAAATCGGGGGTGACTGGGTGGCTCAGTCAGTTAAGCGTCTATCTTCAGCTCAGGTCATGATCTCATGGTTCCTGGGTTTGAGCCCCGAGTCTGCCTCTGTGCTGACAGCTCAGAACTGGGAGCCTGCTTTGGATTTTGTCTCTCTCTCTCTCTGTCTCTGTCTCTCTCTCTCTGCCCCTCCCCCACTCTCTCTCCCTCTTTCTTCCCTCCCTCTCTCTCGAAAATAAACTTTAAAAAAAATTTTTTTTTAAGGACTAAAATCTTGCCATTCGTGACAATATGGATGGACCTTGAGAACATTATACCAAGTGACAATGAGCCAGACAGAGAAAGACAAATACTGTATAATCTCACATACATGTGGAATCTTAAAACAAAAAAACTGCAAACTCATAGAGAACAGATTGATGGTTGCCAGAGGCAGGAGGTAGAAGGTGGGCAATAGGACCAAAAAGGTACAAACTGCCAGTTATAAAATAAGTACAGCATGTGGATATAATGTACAGCATGGTGACTATAATAAATAATACTCTATTGTATATTTGACAGGTGCTAAGAGAGTAAATTTTGAAAGCTCTCAGCACAAGAACAAAAATTATAACTGTGTTGATGGATATTAACTAGAATTATTGTGGTAATCATTTCACAATATATACAAATATTGAATTATTAGGTTGCACACCTGAAACTAATATAATGCTGTATGTCAATTACATCTCAATTGTTAAAAAAAGAAACCTGAGATTGATGTCATGTAATTGCAGGGGTCTTCCAAAGGCCTGCAAAGCCCTACACACTCTGGTCTTTGTGACTCTGACCTCTCCCCTACCTCCCTTTCCCCTCCCCAACTCCCTCTCTGTCCTTCTCTTTCTCCTCCCCTCCCCCCTGCCTTGTCCCCCTTTCCCCCTCCCCTGCCTTTTGCTGTTCCTTAAATATGCTGCTAAGGCTGCTCCCTCAGGGACCACGCACTTGCCCTCCTGCCCAGAACACTCCTTGCCCAGATATTCCAACCACTCGTCCCTCATCTCCTTCAAGTCTTTGCTCAAGACTCACCTTCTGGGTGAGGCCTTTCTCAGTCTCCCTCTCTAAAGTCACAACATTCTCCACCACAGGCTGCTTACTGCCCTCACCTGATATTTTTCCCTTTGGCACTCACTACCTTCTAGCCCATTCTATGTTTTTCTGATCTTGTTCATTCTCCTACTGGTCTAAACTCCACGAGGGCAGGAATTTTTGTCTGATCTTATGCCACATCTCTTAGTCCAAAAAGGTGCTTAATAAATGTGTGTGTGTGTGTGTGTGTGTGTGTGTATTTTTCTTTAACTAAAAATGAAAATGAACAGAAAGTGAAATAGGAATGGAAAATGAAATAGACAGTTGTTAGTGACTCTCCTTTCCTTTTTTTGGAAACTCTTTCTTTCCAAAGGGGGAAATAGGAAAAATTTTCTACTTTTCCCTTCAATCCAGGAATTACCAATTAGTATTTCCAAGAAAGTAATAATTAAGTAAATATATGATATTTTGCTTGTTTTTTTTTAATAAAAATGTGCATTTTGAGGGAGAATTCCAAGCTTCTATTAAAAGGGCTTACTGAAAAGAAGCCAGGAAAACAGAGGTCATCCTGCTTTGCAGGTGGCACTTTGAGCTCTGGCCAGTGGGGAGGCTGGCCTCTCCTTACTTACATGGGCTGTTGACCTGTGGGTCACTCTGCAGCTCCACACTTGTCTGATTTATCTATTTTATTCCAAATTAAGAGGAAAAAAAACCCACTCATCATGTCACGGTCAAGTCCAGACAGGACAAAAGCTTACGATTTATGGCAGCTTGTTATAAATGTAAGACGCTTATAGAAAACTCAGACCATCACCAATGTAATGCATGAAAAGAGTTGCAGGTTAACGTAAGCACAGAGAATGGCCTCTCCTTCTGCCAGAAAGGCAGTCCACTTGGCAACGTTTGTCTACTTACAATTAGAAACCCTATTCAAGAGTGTTTTTTTTTTCTTAAATAATTTCTTTTTCTAGTTATAAAAGTGAAACGTCCGTGTGGATAAGACTGAAAACCCTGGGAAGCACACGGAAAGCCTTTAATCTTACCACACACAGATATTTGTTGTTGATATTTTGGCACATGCCTTTTCCATAATTTAATGCTAAGCTTGAGATTCTTTCGTTGTAATTTTAATTCTTAATCCAGTTAATATATTTGAGTATGGACGAAAGTATGACCTCAGTAATATGTTTGTATGACCAGTGTTATAACAACTTGAAACAGCTGACGCGTAAGACATTTTATATCGTTTTACCAAAGTGAATTAGTATTTAAATAGCTGGACTGTGATAGCTTTTCTGACACTTGTGTGAGAAATAACATGAGCATTCCTGAAGAGTGCATGGTAATTTAGGATGTAAGTGTAATATCGCCTGAAGCATTTGTTAAGGATTGTTTTAAGACTGAATTAAGGATTACAACGTTTAAACTTCCTGTGTTACCTCACAAATTTTTAAATAATCCTTTTTGTCAGCAGGGTAATATATATATGTATATGTATATACATATATATGTATATGTATATACATATATATGTATATGTATATACATATATATGTATATGTATATATATGTATGTATATATACATATACATATATACATATATATATATAAGATTTTGAATGAGGAAGTGAAACCTGAAAAAAATCTTTAAACCTAACTTTTTATGAAATTGCCTAATTGTCTTATCTGTGATGCATCAGATGATGCTGATATTGATCATATTTTTAAATTTTCAAATATTGAAGTATAGTTGACATACAATGCTATATTAGTTTTAGGTCTACATCATGGTGATTTGACAATTCTATATATTATGCATTTGCTCACCATGATAAATCTAGTTACCATCTGTCACCATATAAAATTATAATACCTTTGACTATATTCTCTATGCTATACTTTTAATCCCAGTGATTTATTTATTTTATAACTGGAGGTTTGTACCTCTTAATCCCCTTCACCTATTTTGCCCATCCCCACCCCTCCACCCCCCACATTATCAAGTTGAGTTAGCCACAGTGGTAGACTGGCAGAAAGAATCCCAGAAATGAATGGCATGCAAAAATACTAGAAGTTTATTCTGGAGAGGCCCATTAGTGAGCAGAGAATTAATTGAAATCACTGAGAGATGAATCTTTTTCTCTTCATGCCTTTTCATGTCCTTGAGGACAGTGGAGTACCATAGAAAAGACATGAGATCAGGGTTGTTCCAATAAAGAAACATTAGTTACTTGGGGCGCCTGGGTGGTTCAGTCAGTTAAGCGTCTGACTTTGACTCAGATTATGATCTTGCGGTTCGTGAGTTCAAGCCCCATGTAGGGCTCTGCAGATGGCACGGATCCTGGAGCCTGCTTCAGATTCTGTGTCTCCCTCTCTCTGCCCCTCCCCCGCTGGCGCTCTCTGTCTCTCTCTCAAAATAAATAAAAATTTAAAAACAAAGAAACTTTGGTCACTTAGACTAGGATTATCCACTGCCGTTAGGTACGTGCAAGTCATTCTCCTAAATATCACGCCTTTCCCATGTGAAACAGCTGCTGCGAGCCTCTTTGGACCTCATTGTTAAAAGCTCGCCAGGGGCGCCTGGGTGGCGCAGTCGGTTAAGCGTCCGACTTCAGCCAGGTCACGATCTCGCGGTCCGTGAGTTCGAGCCCCGCGTCAGGCTCTGGGCTGATGGCTCAGAGCCTGGAGCCTGTTTCCAATTCTGTGTCTCCCTCTCTCTCTGCCCCTCCCCCGTTCATGCTCTGTCTCTCTCTGTCCCAAAAATAAATAAACGTTGGAAAAAAAAAATTTAAAAAAAAAAAAAAAAAAAGCTTTGGCAGTTCTTTCATGAGAGCTGTCAGATTATCTTTGCTATATTTCAACCAAGAACTTTAGGTAGTACCTGCTCGTGTATTTTTGATGATGCTGTGGACCTGACAGGTTGCCTAGCTCTCACTTGATTTTGCATGGGAAAGAGTGCCTGGGTTCTCCCTTACACCAGCAGTTCTAGCCAGTGCTACCAGCAGTTTAACTGGTAGCAAGGTCTCCTTGCAACTCTTTCTCTACCATTGGTTTCAAAACACTTGCAGGTGAAAATTCGTGGGGGTTGTTTTTCCCTTTTTATCCTCACTTAGGACTAAACTGTCATACTTGCAGGAGCCTGCAGTACCCAAGCAATCCTCCCTGTGTTCTTTTATCATCTGTGACAGTTATTAGAGTTTTTGGAGCCCTAGGATTTAGAATCCACTCTATATCATTAAATACTTCATTGTTCACACATTGCAATTCCCTAACAGGATAATAAAGCAATAGTTTACTAGTGGTAAAAGGTGGGCAGAGAGATGTTTTTTTTTATTTTTTATTTTTTTGTTCTGAGAACTGGATAAGCATCACAGACCTAGAAAGGATGTGCAGGGTAATTAAAGTAGCCAAGAGAGACGGTTCACTGATTCTAGGTATTTGTTTTCACCCAGAGCTAGAGCAGAAATCTTCAATACAGCTTTATATAATTGTCTACAAATTGAAATTACAAACCATTCATTAGCTATTCAGAGTTCTCTTATGCAGGAGTTAGTAATTTGGGTTCTTTATAAGGGTCTAGCTTTAAATTGGAGTTTACACTAGTATGGTACAAAAAAAAAATTCTTTTTTTAAAGATCCAGGGAAAGACTGTGGAACTTAGGAGAGAAGAGCTGAGAAGAAAACTTAATTCTTGCCTCTAAAAAGAACATATTTCAAACTCTAGAACTTTAGCAATCTTGAACAGACAGCCAGCCTGAGCCTGGCTCAAGAGATTTTATCTTAACTTCTTGTACTGCTTCTTGCCATCTCATATGTTTTTGTTGTAACCGAACCCATTTTTTTTTTAATTTTTTTTTTCAACGTTTATTTATTTTTGAGACAGAGAGAGACAGAGCATGAACGGGGGAGGAGCAGAGAGAGAGGGAGACACAGAATCGGAAACAGGCTCCAGGCTCTGAGCCATCAGCCCAGAGCCTGACGCGGGGCTCGAACTCACGGACCGCGAGATCGTGACCTGGCTGAAGTCTGACGCTTAACCGACTGCGCCACCCAGGCGCCCCATAACCGAACCCATTTTTAAGCACACCCAGGAATGAAGGAATTGCACTTGAGTGTTCTCTAATCTGCTGATTGGTATCTCTAAGATGTCATTTTCTGTGCTCCTAAGGACGTTGATCCTTAAATTCATAGAGTAGAACTAGGTTAAAGTTTGAAGTCATTAAAAGAAAAGGCAAATTCCAGATCAAGATGGCAACATAGGAAGATCCTGAACTCACCTCTTCCCATGGACACACCAAGTCTATAGCTACATATGGAACAATTTCCCCTGAAAAAAATTCTAAAAACCAGTTGAGGGGTGCCTGGGTGGCTCAGTCAGTTGAGCATCTGACTCTTCATTTTGGCTCAGGTCATGCATGAGCTCACAGTTGTGAGATCGAGCCCTGCATTGGGCTCTGCCCTGAATGTGGAGCCTGCTTGGGTTTCGATTTCCCTCAAAAAAAAAAAAAAAAAAAAAAAAACCCAAAAAACAAAAAAAAAAAAAACATAAAAACAAAACACCATACAGTTGAGAGATTCCTACACATCAGGCAGATGAGACAAAAAAACCCACACTGAAGTCGGGAGGAGTGACTGAGACACAGTCTCACCATAAAACCCACCCTAGGCACAGGGACCCGCAATCAGGAGGTCAACTGAAAACCTGGAGCTTTTCCCTGAGGAATGAAGGGTTTGAACCCCACAGCAGAAGACATCCCAACTTCAAAGACATGCACCTGGGAGATGAGACTCCAAAATATCCAGCTTTGAAAATCAGTGGGATTTGAGCACACAAAACCCACAGGGCTGTATCAACCTGAGAAGTGGCTCTTGAAGGGCTTGTGTGCTTGGATTCACCAATTCCAGGGCCCAGTGCAGAAGCAGCCAATCAAGAGGCTCATTTGCTTATTTTAAAGCATCAGACTAAGGGACAAGCATCTAATTTAACAAACACTTAGGGGCCTGCTGCAGTACTCTCCAGGGACAGAGGCTGGTGGGCACCCTCTTTATGCTTCTCTTTGCCTTGCTACAGCTATTGGGTATCTCCCAGAAAGGAATTTATTTATAGCCTTGCCTGCTGCCCTGATTTTTGTGGCTTCACCCAGGAGCCACCTCCAGATCACCTTGCTGTGGTAGCCAATTGGGGCTTGTTTGCTGTCCCACAGGACTGTGTATATTTGCATATGTTACAAGCTGCTGCCTGAAGTTCTATCTAATCAGCCTGAATCTAAATGCTGAGAGAGATCCTCCTGTTTGGGACCTTGACAGATCTTGGCACATCTCAACTACTGGGAGACATTAAAAATAAATTAGACTGCTTGAATAATCACAAAGGTTTGAGAGACCATCAAGAACTAGAACAAAGTTGAACAGTAAGTTTCATCTCCTACACAAGCCCATTCCTTCAAGACTGGGAGAAGTAGCTGTTTTATTTAATGCATAGAAACTGACACACAGAGTCAAGGAAGATGAAGAACAGGAATATGTTTCAAATGAAAGAATAAGATAAAATCTCAGGGAAAAAATCACTAATGAAATGGAGACGAGTGATTTACCTGATAGAGTTCAAAATAATAGTCATAAAGATGCTCACCAAACTTGGAAGAAGAATGGGTGAACACAGTAAGTACTTCAACAAATAAACAGAAAATATAAGAAAATACCAAATACAAATCACAGACCTGAAGAATACAATAACTGAACTGAAAAATACAGTAGAGGGGTTTTAAAACACACTACATGAAATGGAAAAAAGAATAAGTGAACTCAATGACAGGACATTGGAACTCACCCCATCAGAGCAGGAAAAAAGAATGGAAAAAAGTGAAGATAGCTTACAGAGTTAATGGAACCATATCAAACAGACCAACACTTGCATTTAGGCATCCCAGAAGGAGATGAGAGAGAGAAAGGGGCAGAAATCTTATTTGAAGAAATAATGGTTGAAAACTTCCCTAACCTGGGAAAAGAAACAGACATCCAAATCCAGAAAGCCCAGAGAGTTGTAAATAAGATGAACAGACCCACACAAAGATACGTTATGATTAAACTGCCAAAAGTTAAAGACCAAGAGACAATTTTGAAAGCAATAAGATAAAAACAGCTTACATAGAAAGGAACCCCTTGTGAAACTATTAGCAGATTTTTCAGCAGAAATTTTGCAGGGTAGAAGGGAATGAATACAAAGACATATTCAAAATGCTGAAAGAACAAACTTCCAAACAAGAATACTTACCTGGCAAAGTTGTCATTCAGAATTAAAGGAGAGACAAAGAATTTTCCAGACAAGCATAATCTAAAGGAGTTCATCAGGGGTGCCTCGGTTAAGCGTCCAACTTCGGCTCAGGTCATAATTTCATAGTTCGTGAGTTTGAGCCCCATGTCAGGCTCTGTGCTTACAGCTCAGAGCCTGGAGGCTGCTTCAGATTCTGTGTCTCCCTCTCTCTGCCCCTCCCCTGCTTGCGTGCTTTCTCTCTCTCTCTCTCTCTCTCTCTCTCTCTCTCTCTAAAAAATAAATGTTAAAGAAATTTTCTTTAAATCAAAAAATAAAAAATAAAGGAGTTCGTCAATGCTAAACCAGCCTTACAAGAAACATTAAAGGGATTTCTTTAGGCTGAAAAGAAAGGGCACTAGTTAGTAACAAGAAAACATTGAAAGTATAAATCTCACTGGTAAAGGTAAATATATAGTAAAATTCACTTGTAAAATTTGTATGAAGATCAAAAGACAAAAATAGTAAAAATAATTATAACCAGAATTATAAGGGACACACAGGATAAAAAGATGTAAAATATGACATCAAAACATAAAAAATGGGAAAAAGAATTAAAATGTAGAGTTTTTGTTTTGGTTTGTTTTGGTTTGTTTTTGAGAGAGAGGGAAGAGCAGAGGCAGAGGAGAGAGAGAATCTTAAGCAGGCTCCATGCCCAGCATGGAGGACAATGCAGGGCTCAATCCCATGGCTGTGAGATCTTGACCTGAGCCAAAATCATCTCAGTCTGAGACTGGGTCACCCCAGTGCCCCAAAATGTAGAGTTTTAGAATGCATTGAAACTTAAGTTGCTACCAACTTAAAATAAACTGTTATAAATGGAAATTGGTGTATGTAAGCCTCATGGTAACTACAAAGCAAAAACCTAGTAGATAACCCAAAAGACACAGGGAAAGAGATCTAAGCGTACCTCTAAAGAATACCTCTTAAGCCTCAAAGGAAGAGAGCAAGAGAATAAAGGAACAGAGAAACTACAAAGCAGTTAACAAAATGGCAATAAAATCAATACCTATTAATAATTACTTTAAATATAAATGAACTAAATTCTCCAATAAAAGACATAGAGTGGCTGAATGGATCAAAAATAAGACCCGTCTATATGCTGCTACAGGATAGTCACTTCAGATGTAAAGATACACAGACTGAAAGGGAAGGAATGGAAAAAGATACTCCATGCAAATGCAGACCTAAAGAAAGCTGGGGTAGCTATACTTATATCACACAGAACAGTCTTTTTTCAAAAAAAAAGACTGTAATAAGAGACAAACAAGAACATTACATATGAGAGTGAGTTCCAAAAATAGCATATAGTATTTGTAAATTTTTATGCACCTAACATAGGTACACCTAAACATATACAGCAAATATTAACATACCTAAAGAAAGAAATGGACAGCAAAACAATAATAGTAGAGGACTTTAACACCCCACTTAAATCAATAGATAGATCATCAAGATAAGAAGTCAATAAAAAAACATCATCTGTAAACAACATGTTAGGCCAGATGAACTTACCAGATAGACACAGAACATTCCATCTAAAAGCAATAGAATACACATTCTTCTCAACCATAAATGGAAAACATTCTCCGGAAGAGAGATATATTAGGCCGCAACACAAGTCTTAATATACTTAGGAGATTTGAAATGATATCAAGTATCTTTTCCAAGACCAATAGTATGACTAGAAATGTATTATAGGAAGAAAACTGGGAAATTTGTAAAAATGTGGAGATTAAACAACATGCTACTGAATAAGCCATAGGTCAAAGAAGAAATCAAAAAAGTAAAAAAATACCTTGAGACAAATGAAAATGGAAATACAACATAGTAAAACATATAGGATGCAGCAAAGGCAATAAGAAGATTATAACAGTATGTGCCTACCTCAGAAAGAAGAAAATCTCAAGCAACCTAACTTCACACTTCAAGGAACTAGAAAAAGAAAAAGCCCAAAGTTAGGAAGTATATAACAAAGATCAGGGCATAAATAAATGAAATAGAGACTTAAAGAGAAATAAAAACAGGCCAATGAAACTAACAGCTGGTTCTTAAAAAGATAAAACAATTGACAAGTCTTTATCTAGACTAACCTAGTAAAAAAAAGAGGGGATTCGGGACTCCTGGGTGGCTCAGTCGGTTAAGCGTCTGACTTTGGCTCAGGTCATGATCTCTTGGTTCCTGGGTTAGCCCTGCATCAGGTTCTGTGCTGACAGCTCAGAGCCTGGAGCCTCCTTCGGATTCTGTGTCTCCCTCTCTTTCTGCTCCTTCCCCTGCTCATTCTCTCTCTCTCTCTCAATCTCTCTCTCTCTCTCTCTCTCTCTCTCTCTCAAAAATAAATAAACATTAAAAAAAGAGAGAGGATTCAAATAAGTTCAGAAATGAAAGAGATCTTACCAAATATCAGCGTTGTATCTTACAATACAAAGCATTGTAAGAGACTATATGAGCAACTATATACCCACAAATTGGACATCCTAGAAGAAATGGGTAAGTTCCTAAAAACATACACCATACCAAGAAATAGAAATAGAAAGTCAGAATAGATTGATTACTAGTAAGGACATTAAATCAGTAATCAAAAACCCCAACAAACGAAAGTTCAGGACAAGGCCTCTTCACTGGTGAATTCTACCAAACATTCACAAGAATTAATACCAATCCCTCTCAAACTCATACAAAATATAGAAGAGGAGGGATTACTTCCAAAATCATTTTACAAAGTCAGAATTACCCCAAAACCAAAACCAAACAAGGATGCCACAATTAAAGTTATAGGCCAATATCCCTGATGAACACAGATGGCAAAACTCCCAACAAAATGTCAGCAAACTGAATTGCACAATTCATTGAAAAAATCATAAACCATGATCAAATCATGATCAAGATCATGATCAAGAGGGATGTATTTCAGGAATGCAAGGATGTTTTCACATCCTCAAATGAATGTGATACATCACATTAACCAAACAAAAGATAAAAATCATTTAATCATTTCAAGATGCAGAAAATGTATTCGACAAACTCAGCATCAATTTATGATTAAAAACTCTTATCAAAGTGGGTATAGAGGGAATATACCTCAACGTAATATTACAACAATATATGGCAAGCCCACAGCTAATATTATTTCCAGTGATGAAAAGTTGAAAGTGTTTCCTGTAATATTAGAAACAAGACAATGATGCCCATTCTTGCCACTTTTATTCATTATAGTATTGGAAGTCTTAGAGCAATTAGTCATGAAAAAGAAATAAAAGACACCCAGATCAGAAAGGATTAAGCAAAACTGTCACTCTCTGCAGAAGACATGATATTATATGTAGAAAATCCTAAAGAATCTACCACAAACCTATTAGCAATTATAAATGAATGCAGTAAAAGGCACAAAATTGATATACAAAAATCTATTGTGTTTTTATACACACATACTGAACTATCAGAAAGAGAAACTTAGAAAAAAAAATCCCATTTACAATTGCATCAAAATGAATAAACTATTTAGGAATAAATTTAACCAAAGAGGAGAAAGACTTATATGCTGAAAACCATAAGCCATTGTTGAAGAAAATGCAAATAAATGGAAAGATAATCTGTGCTCATGGACTTAAATGGTTAATATTGTTGAAGTATCCATAATAACCAAAGCAATCTACAGATTCAATGCAATCCCTATCAAAATTCTAATGGCATTTTTCATAGAAATAGAATAAACATCCTAAAATTTGTATGGAACCTCACAAGTCCCCAAATAACAAAAGGAATCTTGAGAAAGAGGACCAAAGTTGAAGCATTATGCTCCCTGATTTTAAGCTATATTAGAAAGCTATAGTAACCAAAACAGTATGATATTGGCATTAAAACAGACACATAGATCAGTAGAACAGAGTAGAGAGCCCAGAAATTAACCCACACATGTATGGTCAATTAATTTATGACAAAGGAGCTAAGAATGTAGAATGGGGAAAGGACAGTCTCTTCAATAAATGGTCCTGGGAAAACTGGACAACCATATGCAAAAGAATGAAAATGGACGACTATCTTACACCATACACAAAAATTAACTCAAAATGGATTAAATACTTAAGCGTAAGATCTGAAATCATAAACCTGGAAGAAAACATAGGCAGTAAGCTCTTTGACATTGGTCTTGGCAATGATTTTTTTGGATCTGAAACCAAAAGCAAAGACAACAAAGGCAAAAAATAAACGAGTAGGACTACATCAAACTAAAAATTAAAAAACTTCCTCGTTTTTTACAAATGAATCATAAACAAAATGAAAAAATAACCTACTGAATGGAAGAAAATATTTTAAAATCATTTATCAGATAAGGGGTTAATATCCAAAATACATGAAGTTCATAAAACTCAGTAAAAAAAAAAAAAAAAATCCAATTAAAAATGAGCAGAGGATCTGAATAGACATTTTTCCAAAAAAGACATACACTGGCCAACAGATAAATGAAAAGATGCTCAACGTCACCAATCATTGGGGAAATATAAATCAAAATCACAATGAGATAGCAACTCACACTTGTCAGAATGGGTATTACCAAAAGCCAAGAAATAAAAAGTGTTGGTCAGCATATGGAGAAAGGGACCCCTCGTGCATTGTTGGTGAGAATGTAAATTTGGTGCAGCATGTATGGAGGTTCCTCAAAACATTGAAGATAGAACTACCATATGATAAAATTCCTTTTATTAAAATATTTATCCAAAGAAAATGAAAACATTAGTTCAAAAAGATGTATGTGCACTTACGTTTATTACAGCATTATTTACAATCCCAAGATATGGAAGCAACATGTGAATATTTGCTTGATCCTCTTTCTATTATCCTTTTATAACATGTTCTATAATTCTTCCTTCACATTGACAAACACAAGCTAAGATTACAAACAGAATTGTATGTGAAGTAGTTCTAAAGAACAAAAGTCAAATCTTTTTGTTATTTCAAGGACTACTTATTGTGGCTTGTGAGGGAGAAATTGTGTCACTGTTCTGAATCTCCATCTTGAGCACAAAGTATGATTCACAATTATGTCTCAAATCAATACATGACTAGATGGATAACATATCTTTCAAGCAATATATGGTATCCAGGTGTGCAGAATTCTATTGGTGATGGACACAAATTGCATCTTTTTAAGAGTTATGGTTGATAGAAATATGAATAAAGGGCATCCCACTTCTGCTTGCATTGCTGTACCCAGACTTTTGATTGAAAGTAATATGGGTTCTCAGGGCACCTGGATGGCTCAGTCAGTTAAATGTCCAATTCTTGGTTTCAGCTCAGGACATTATCTCATGGTTTGTTGGGTCAAGCCCTACGTGGGGCTCTGCACTGACAGCATGGAGCCTGCTGTGGATTCTCTTTCTCCCTCTCTCTCTGCCCCCCTCCTGATTGCGTGCTCTCTCTCTCTCAAAATAAATAAACATTAAGAAAAGAGGAAAGTAATATACATTCTCATCTTGATTCCTATAAAATACTCAAGCTACACCACCATGATGTTGGTTTTGGTGAAAATAAACTCCACACGCAGTTGCACTGAAACCTTTGAGCAGGAGTGACTGAAGGAACTAGAAGCTTCTGAACCTAGGGTAAGGGCCATCTTGGCCTGGCAATCTATTATTTCTTGTTGCCTTAAACACTTCTAGGCAGAGTCTGTGACATGCTTTACAAATCCTAAATAGATTTCAAATACTCTTCCAAAAATTAATAAAACTGTGATTTGCCATCTTTACTCAAAGAGGCAGAAATGTGAAAAAGAAAAGGAGAGATCAGAAATGACTCATTGTTAAGGCAATATGAGCAATTTTTTGACTAAACAAAGCTACCGGAAACCACTTTGATTAGAAGTATTTTGTATTGAACACCATCCAGAATATAGTAGCTTTTTTTAAAAATTAACTCCTCCTTCATCCCAGTATAAATTTTAAATGAATAATTTCTTGATGCAGTTTAAATAACTATACAAAGGAAAGGATGGGTTTCTCTGATGTGACATTAATGACAGGTGCACACTAAGAAGTTCATTCAAGAATTTTTATAGAATGAAGAGGAGTGTCAGAGACAGCTGGGCTTGCAAACTACCGGAAGTCTTTTATTGTTTCCTGAATTGGACCAAGTCCAAAAGTGAGAATGATTACTCTAACTGCCAAGTTTTCAGGCTGTTCAGATAACCCTGCTCTTGTAGGAAAGAAATGTGAGCCAAGGTGCAAGAATAGCCACTGAATTTTATTAAAAAAAAAAAAAAAAAAAAAAAAAACTAAGAGAGCAGAAGTGGTCTGTTTGCTTTAACTAACAGAATACAAAGCAAAGAACCATCTTGTCAAAACCACAAAAAATAAAGGAGAGAGAAAATCAGACTCATTACCCACTCTTAGGCTTTGTCGTAATACAAAAGCCAAGGATTTCAACGAGGCTTCTTTGGGACTTGTATGTTATTGATGAAAACCTTTGTGGGAGGAGAGGGACAGGAAGTAGCTCTCAACATCAAATGGAAAATTTTTATTCTGAAAACACTTTGTTTTCTAAAAATTTTTAGGATTACCTTGATTTAAAGTGAACATGTCCCCTCTTGAAAATAGAGAAGAAATCATAGGTTTTGCTCTAAATTTCCAAAGTTAATAACCAATTTAGATGATATATGCTAAGTGCTTTATCTACAAAATCTTAATCATCCTCCAACAGACCTATGCAGAAAAAGCTATTAGATGGGTGTCACATTTTTTGAGATAGAGGCGTTCCTTGAAAATGACAAAATGTTCAGATATTTCAGAAATTCCATAATTCAAAATCTGTTTTCCTGTAGGAATAATTTTTTTAAATCTTTTTTTAATTGGTAATGGCTTTATTTATTATTTTTTTAATTTGTTTATTTATTTTTTTTTTATTTTTTTTTCAACGTTTATTTATTTTTGGGACAGAGAGAGACAGAGCATGAACGGGGGAGGGGCAGAGAGAGAGGGAGACACAGAATCGGAAGCAGGCTCCAGGCTCCGAGCCATCAGCCCAGAGCCTGACGCGGGGCTCGAACTCACGGACCGCAAGATCGTGACCTGGCTGAAGTCGGACGCTTAACCGACTGCGCCACCCAGGCGCCCCAATTTGTTTATTTTTTAAGTAAGCTCCATGGCCAACGTGGGGCCTGAACTCACAACCCCAACATTAAGTGTCACATGCTCTACCCTGAGCCGGCCAGGTGCTCCCATAGGAATAATTTTAAACACAATAATACATACCTAATTTAATAATACATACCTAATTTAAACACAATAATACATACCTAATTGTGTCAGCCTAATTGTGTCTAACTTTTGTTTCTTCATTCCAAAGTTCTTGAATTCTGGCACACGTTTCTCTGTTCTACCACTAGCAACCCCGACTTAATGAATACTTGGATGCATGGTTATAATTTACCAGTAATAGCTCGATAGTCACCACAAATCACACTCAGGACTTCTGAGGTACCTAAACAACAGCCTAGTTCGGAAGATGCTGACAGAAAATGGTATTTCTGTTTTCCACTAATGTGGTACTCTTGTGTGACAGTGTCATAGGTTATATAAGTTTGGCCATCTGCTTTGAAATGATGTCGTTCTTGAGTACGTTTTAGATCTAGGGGATTCGTATTCCTTTAGATTTTGCATATCACATGTGTCTTTATTAATATTGTATATGCCAGTATTTCAAAATGTTGTGATCCAAATCCATGTAAAATGCAACTGTGCCCATATTGGCTGATGAAGGAACTAATGCTTAGTGATTAAGCACTTTACCCATAGACAGTCAGTTTATAGATAGCAGAGTCAGAATTAGTTGGTCTGGCCTATAACCCCATGCTCTTTGCTCAATACATGCTGCTTACTTAACTGGGAAGGTCAAAGTTAAAGGTGCTACCTCCAGACAGTCTTTGTGAGTGACTTCCATAAAAGGGAAATATGATTTTATACGCCAAGGGAAGGAAGATAAACTTAGCTGAATTTCTCAAACTGTAACCTGTGGACTCTTTGCATCAAAACACTTGGAATGTCTTTAAAAATTTCCATTTCTGGGTCTTCCGCCAAAGCTATTAAATTAGAGCCTGGCAATCTGCACTTTTTACTAACCTTCATGGTTTACTGTAATTAAAATTCCCTTATGACTTCAAGGGTCTTACATGCCCCTTAGACATTACTCTCTCCCTCACCCCAAATCCAGGGACGCCCTCCACTGAAAATCCCTATTAAACAATAGCGTTTGGGGGAGGTATTCAGTAGCTAAGAAGTCCAGTGCATGATGACCTCTGGATAGGCATTAAGCTGTGACTCTGGCCAATGACGGCATACTTGATACTTATTCATGCATTTCTTATTGTGTCTCTGACCTTTCTGTAGCCATTTTACCCAGCTCCATGGACTATTAAGTGGGTGCTTGCACCTGAAATAACATCAGTGTTCTGGTAACTTTTCACGAGGGCATCATATCTCCATCAGCTTCCTGGTCAATCGACTTCCTGGTCAGCCTAATGCCATATCCACAGAGCTGTGAGAAGCAAAGAAAGCCCCAAAATAGGATCGCATAGTTGTGCTACGATTTCCTATGAGCAAAATGTCTCTGTGGCTCTAGCGTCTCCCACGCTACATCCCTCCACTCGTATACACATAAGATTTGCCAAATTTCTCGAGTCCCTGTTTCATATCAGTCTGCATTTTCTTCTTTGAATGTGCCATCATGCCTCACTCTCAACATGATCTGACAGAGTTTTATGGAAAAGTTCTTAACCAGCCCTTTAACTCAGTCATTCCACTGCTGAGAATCTATCCCAAGGAAATAATGATGATTCAAAACAATGATTGTTTTTTAAAGAAAGTTAACTCACTTGTGTAATCTCCATCCAGATCAAGATAGAGAAAATTCTCAGCACCTCAGAAGCTCCTGTCTGTGCTCCTTCCCAATTTTGTCTCCTCAAAAGTAACTGCTAATCTCACTTCTATCAGATTAGTTTCACTTATATTTGAACGTCACTTGAACAATATACAATATATACTCTTCTGTGTCTGGATTCTTCAGTTTAGCACTGTATTTGTGAGAATTACTTATGTTTTTGCATATAGCAATTTTTCCTTTGTCCTCATTACTGTACTTCATTTGTTCGTTTTAGTTCGCTATTGTAGATACACATTTGGGTTGTTTCTACTTTGGAGATATGAGTAATTCAACTGTGAACATTTTTACACCTGTCTTTAGTGTGATCAGTCATACTGCTTAGTTTTAGTAAATTTGTACCAATATACACTTCCACCATGAGCATATGAAAATTCCAGTTCCTCCCTATCCTCACCAACACTTGCTAGTGTCAGTTTTTCTTAATTTTAGCAATTCTAGTGGGTGGCTTCATAGTTTCTTCTTTTACAATAAACCAGCTGTCTGGATGAATTAAATCTCTGAAATCATCACTTTTTTCTCCTTCTGTGCATTTGTCAGCAGATCTCAGGAGCATCCACACTGTGAGGAATAATAAAAGTAGTATCCATAGCTGGAATAAATTTTTTAAATGAATAATAAACCCAGATAGAAACAATCTGATGAGATCAGTTTTATTAAAAAGTTATCTGTCTCTCTGATTTTGCTCGTTAGGCACCAGATTCTTGTCTCAATGGTCAAGTAAAGTTTACTGGTTCAGATATTTACATGTAATAATACCTGAAGGGGTTCCTTAATTGAATATTTCTAAGGAGCTGCTAAAGAGGTTTGTGGATGATGGCCATAATGAGCCCATTATGATTCTATAATGAACACATTTGACAGCTTATCATATATAGTTATATATAATAAATTACAGAGAATAGTTCTGATTTCATCCTTATCCTCTTATACTTCATTGCGTTTTTGTCCCAAGACACTGCACTAATGTGTGTCTCTCATTTCTTAAGTCCTCGTCACCAATTCCTCATTTTTACTTATAAACAAATTCAATGTATACCTTCATATTCTGAGTCATTATCAGGCAATTTCTTGAGGTCTGTTTGTGCTGATATGTAGTGTGACTGCTATACACTTGCTCAGTTTCCTAATCTGCTTATCCTGTATTACCATCTCACACAACACCACTACACCTCCAATAATTTTGATCAAGTTAGAGCTCATTCTATCATCTCTTCACTGTTGGAACCCAGTTTATTTCAGAAAGTAATTTTTGTGTTTTTGTCAAAGGCATATGTTGCTTCCATTTGGACTTTTTGGTTTGTCTTTGGTTCCAGTATTTTAAAAGTCACTAACTGGGAAACCCACCTAATTGGTGTCGAAGTGATTGCTCAAAGTATAGGAGTCTGGACTTGGAGACATCTAAGTCCCCTTCCAGTACTCTTGAATTAGGTAAACATGCTTCCAAAGTCATAAAAATTGGACTGGGTGAGGTTTTGGCTTGTGGTTCCATCCTAGTCCATTGGAGACAGAACTCATGAGCACAAAGTTTTGACCCATACATTAGTATGGGTCTGTCACAGATCCAGCTCCAGGAGACAAAGGAATAGGGTACAGCTTGACATAGGGATTCAGTGGAAGGCTAAGGTCAACGTCTTGGGGTGGAGGACAACTGTGGGGTTCACTCCATTACTTCCTTCAGCTCTTTGTTTAGATGTAACCATATTACTGAGGTGTCCATCTGTATATATGGAAATAATATGGAATATATAGAAACAATAAAACATCAAGCCCAATTCACAGCCAGCCGTCCTAATCTTTCTTACCATCACCTGGCATATTATTTTTCTTTAAGTCTGTTTATCTATTTTGAGAGAGATAGAGGAAAAAAAACATGAGTGGAGGAGATGGAGAGAAAGAGAATCTCAAGGAGGCTCTGCTCTGTTGGCACAGAGCCCCACGCTGGGCTCAAACTCATGAGCTATGAGAGCATGACCTGAGCTGAGATCAAGACTCAGATGCTTAACCAACTGAGCCACCCAAGTGCCCCCATCACCTGGCATATTATATGTTTCCTGATGTACTATATCTGCCCCTGCTTTAAAATGTAAGCACTAAGAAATGCAAGATCTATCTGTTGAGTTTATTCTTGTATTCCAGTACCTAATGACTTATCCATATTCTTTTTAAAATTATCCAGGTCCTAAAATTTTAGGCCTCTCCCTCACCCAAAATAGTACCTGGCACATACAAAACACTCAAGAAAGAATTGGTTGAATGAATGAATGAATGAATGAATGAATGATTAAAAATCCCTACCCCTTCCCTGTCTGGAATTCTTCAGACTGGGACTATCTGCAATTCTATCAGTTGAAAATTTCTCTAACTCCCCAGAAAGAGTAAGAGAGTTTCATTCATTCTCTCCTCCAATCACATTGTCTTCTAACATCTAATTGAGAAGGTATGTGAATTTCCTATAGAAAAGGAGAAGCAAAAGAACCTGTATTTTGAAACTCAAAGTTTTGAAGGGCCACAGGTTACAGGAAAGGAAAGGAGTAACAGGAAGGGAGAAGGCCAGCAGGTGAGACCAGAAATGCCAAACACAAACCACCAACCTTCCACTTGTGCTCTTGGCTATATCTTTTATTTCTCTTCTCAAATATCAGATGGAAGCGGGCTTTTCCTCCAGAAGAGAGAAAAACTCTAAAACCTCAAGGGCACCATCTTATTTGCTAGGATGGCTGGGAGGTGAAGGGACAGAAGTGGAAGGAGTTCCCCCTTGTTTCTCCACACTCACATGCAATAATGAAGTGAGAAGACCTTCTCCCTGAGAAAATTTACAGGATCTTAGGAGTTCAGGTATGCATGATAAGGCCATTTGGAAACTCCAATAGCCTGAGGATCTGTGAAGTAAAAGAAAACAAGCATGGTGTCTCAACTTTTTAAAGCCTGTGTTTGTATTACCCAATCATGATAATCATAAATGTCATAGCACAGAAACATCCATTGAGTTCCTATTATTTATAGGTGCCTGAGGTCCATTTGGTAATTCACAGATAGTACTGTCTAATATACCAAAGACCTTTAAGGTAATTTGTGAAAACATACTTAATGCCATTTTAAGCTTTTTCTGCCTTGAAATTCCTCTGTGGAAAGAAAGGAAATACTCCTAGGATAGGAGTGATTGCATGTCAAGTCAATCCAGGTGCAAAATGCACCAACTATCAGCTTCTATGAGGTCAGTGGCACATGTGTTATAAAAACATAAGAGATGAAAATATTTCCATAAACCTGTGGTCCCAACCAAGAAGCTGAATGGGCTTGAAAGTTTTTCCAGTATTAAAACAAGGGATCTGAGCTTTAATGCTCTCCGTATTGATTTTGGTAGCATTGTTGTTTTCAACTGTTAATCTGTTAGTAGTCAGATACGATTTCTTACTAAGAGACAAATGTGTACATAGATGTCTTTTCTTGAATGTTACCAAAATATTGTCATTAAAATCTAACAGATTGACCTTAAAAGATGTTTTTGTGTGTGAGGAAGAAAGAAAAGCACAAAATAAACAGAATAGGTAAGGGCAATTTAAGCCTGTTCCTAGCCCTTAAAAGTTCACAGAACCCAGTTACTACGAGTGTATGTGCTTAGACAGAAATTAGAGATTATAAACGAGAATGATGTAGTCAGGAAAAGACTCATTGATGATAGTAGTGGTATCAATAGGAATGTTTTACTGTCAACTCAGTGATTTTTAACACCCATCAGCAGATGTGATCCTTGCGACAACTTGTGATATAGGCAGAATATTAGCGAGTGTCACCTCCATTTTATAAGGGAAGGGAGAAGATTTATGACACATCCTCTAAAGCACTCAATAGGTGAAGAAGACAAGATTAAGAATCTGGTCTCAGATTTTCTTTGCCCTAATGCCAGGCTGCCTTTCTGACAATACCTTAAACTTGTAGACGATGCCATAGTTTTTAGACATATTTTCACGTGTATTAAATCTCAATAGCTCTTATATTTTCTTAGTGATTAACATTTTATTAAGTCCTTACTACGTAAATAGTCTTATTGAGGGATGCGCAGGTCTTATTTAATCGGATCAAGATAGGTGAAATTTTATGTATAAAACTTTTCATAGGCATATTAAATAAAAGCAGCCACTTTGGTCATTTTCACTTTTTGCTACTAGTAGATACAAACTTGTCCTGTTTGAATTCTCTACTGAAAAATTTGGATTAATACGAAAAATGGAAATAAGAAGCAAGCCAAGATCTGTAGAAAAATTAAGGAACAAAGTGAATTTTTCCTCTTTAATTAGACCTAATATACACAAATGGATAAAAATGTGCTTCTCTATACTATGATTTTTGTTTTTAAAATCATTTTGCAATTAAATTGGGCCCATGAGATCCTGTTGCCTAGTTGTGCAGGACTGTGGAGGCTTTGGTTTGGGTGTTGAGATGCAGGAGAGGGGAAATTCTCGGGCTTCTTTGGGCAAAAGTAAGTTCGTGAGGTGGGGGTGTGAGTTCAGAACAGACCATTTGGATGTTCACATATGTCAGGGTAGCCATTCCAGTATGTTGATAATTTTAGGATGGGAGGTTCTAAACTGACCACAATTTCAGGGACCGTTAAGTGCTGCTGAAGGTTTCTTGCTGGGGTTTCTTTCGGGGGAGCACGTGAACTCTGCAACGCAGTCACTGCCAACATGACATATCTCCAGAGTGACCAATGTGGGCTCCAACTTTGCAGTTGAAGAGTTTAAAGTTGAGTTGCACCTGGAAGTTAAATCCCCAATGATTCCTAGGATTACCAGTACAAAGGATTTTTACAGCCGCCACTTTTTTAGCCAGCAGAGTTAATGTTCTGAGATCACTGGCCAGTTGCTAAAAATTAGACACTCTAGCAAGTCAATAGTTATCATTGAAGAGCTTCAGTCCATATCTGTCTATCTGTCCAACCCCTCTAATTTCTTTTTTTTTTTTTAATGTTTATTTATTTTTGAGAGAGAGAGAGACAGAACATGAGCAGGGGAGGGGGCAGAGAGAGAGGGAGACACAGAATCCAAAGCAGGCTCCAGGCTCTGAACCGTCAGCACAGAGCCCGATGCAGAGCTTGAACTCTCGAACCTTGAGACCGTGTGACCCAAGCCGAAGTCAGACGCTTAACCGACTGAGCCACCCACGTGCCCCAACGCCTCTAATTCTTGATTCTGGTGGTTAATTGATCTCATTTGAGAACTACCATATTTCTGATGCAAAAAAGACTGGGGTGATGGGGAGGCTGACTCTCAGAGCCCTTATCACATAAAGTTCACCTGACAAAGAGCTCACCAGATGTTTCAGGCCCTGTAATTCTCTGGAAAATTCCTCAGAAATTTCCCTTGAGGTCTGTATAACCCTATCTTTAAATATATATATTAACAAAAGCAGATTTAGAAAGGAATATCTTTTCTCTCCTACCATCTCTTCTTTCCAGTGGTGGTATTTGAGTGATCTCTTTAAAAACTAAATTCTTTTTGATAAGAGTGAGACTTGGCTCAGGGCCTATCACCTAGTAGGTATTTGCACTTAATAAATATTTGTGAAATGAATATTATTTAAATTTACTTTCTTTGGTATTGTGATTAGGATTCTTCAATTACTGTGAACAACTATGAAAATTCTAGAAAAAAACCAGTGTGCTGCTTAAAAAGGTTATAAAAATTCATCTGATGGGTTTTAGAGCCATAAGCCCAAAGGAATAAATTGGGCATATAAAGAGCCGCAACTTCTCATATATGTTTCCTCTCTTTTTGAACTCACACAAGTTTAGGGCTGGAATCCTGAAGGCCATTCCCAGTCCCTAAATTTAAGGATGTGGAAAACAGAGTCATAATAACTTTCTCTCTCTCTTCTCTCTCTCTTTGTTTCTTTTCTCCCTCCCTTCCTTTTATTTTGTTTTAGTCTGGGGGTTGGGTGGGAGTGGGGGAGACTGTTTTTACAATGTTGACCTTAAATAAAAGAGCCAGCTATTTTACCAGCAAAATGAGTTTATTTAGGAATAGCAGAGAATTGCAGTTCAGGACAAGCCAACTCTGGCAAGTCCAGAGAGCAGAGGGGAGGGGCTTACTCTTAAAGGGGAAAGGAGAAAGCTGGGAGGGGCTGTTATGGCTTCTCATTGACTGAGTGTGGTGGTTTCTCATTGCTGGGCTGTTGCTAGACCAGAAAAATTCTTCCTCACTCCTGCTGGAGTATGTAAATTAAGCTTCTTCCTGTTGGGGATTTCAAGGAATGCTTCTTCCCATAGGGTGTCGTGTATGAGAGCTCTCCCTTCAGGGCTTCTGGACTCTTGTTTTTAAAAAGATTTCCATTATTTTCACAACAGAAAATGTTATATATCATGATTCAAGTACTCTTCCAATGAAATTTTCATTAATCATCCCTCAGAAAAAAAGAAGTTTGGTTTCCTCATGTGGCTATGAAACCTAGTTAAGACTGTGCAGCGGAGTGAGTGGGCCAATGCTATTAGTCTTAGCACTGAAATCATCACTGTCCTAGTAATTTGATTAAGAGTTTTCTGAAAGCAACAACATTTTTTGTAGAAACAAGATGACTAATCACTTTATGTGATCTTGGTGAGGTTTTTGGCTTCAACATTAATCTTTACTACTGCCCACCTTTATCTTTAGGTTCTTTTGAGTTCATACAACTCCCCTATTTTAATTTTCTGCTGTGCTTAATTGGGGTCACTAATGGTAGCACTTTATCTCTTTGTTCCCATTGTGAAAGTCCAGAAATCAGCACATTGTTCTTTGAAAATTGTGGGCCAGTCTCCACTTGCTCCAGAGTACCTTAGATAAGATCCCATCCGTAGCTGAATAAAGAAGATAAGGCAAAAGCAGAAAGTGTACCAATCAAAAGACATTAATTCTGTAGAATTTAGCAGAGCTCTAAGGCTTAAAATTCAGGGTCAAGTGTTCTCATCTAGCACAACATTGATGCATAGATAGGTAACTTGCTTCATCCAAAGGTTCATGAGGTAGGAATTATGGGTAGGGGAGAGGCACAGGCAGGAAGGCATCTTGGAGGGTGAAGACTCCAGACTCCAGACTGAGTCCCTAAACCAGAGTCCTTCGTGCTTCCATGTTCAAGATTCTGAATCAGTTCTTAGGGGATGGGTCCTAGACGTCAGAATTGTTTTAGACCTTCTCGGTGATTGTAATGCCCAATCAGGCTAAAAACCAGTAAGCTAAGAAAGCCTGGTAGGGAGTTTGGGATCAGCACTGGGTAAAAGGCAAAAGCACTGGAGATACAGTCAGAGGATTCTGGTACTTAGTAACCGGGTGACCTTGGGCCGGTCCCCTGCCCCCCCCCCATGCACATGTCTTTGTCTCTATAACCAGGATAATGGTGCTTCATGAAGTTGTAAAAATAAAATTTTAAAATGGAGGAGCTCAATAAAGTTCTTCAAATGTGTAATATTGTGCCAGCGTCTAGCACAATGCTTGCACAAAGTCAAGTACTTGTCAGCAAGAATTGAAGCTGGCACTGTGGTCTGAGAATCAGGGTGATGTTAGGCAGTGACTGCCTTCCACTCGGGCCCCGATGGGGCTAAGTTGTTCTAAGGAGATGAAATAAATTCCTATATCTCAGATTACAGCATAATAACAGTAGCTCAAATAAAAGTAAAAAAAAAAAAAAAAAATCCTGTCTTTTATGGCACACTGTGCAATCTTGAAATTTCAAATTAAAAGTAAAATGTTATGAGTTCTATAGCCAGGTATTGCATTTCTTTGGGGAAATTCTAATTGAGATCTATCATGGTACCAATTGCCCTTATTATTAATATTTCTTTTAATCTCCCTACCCATCCTTACTCCCACTGTGCCAGGCTATTTTAAGGTTATTTTTTTAAACTTGAGCCAGCATTTCTTTGCCTTGTCAGGTACCTGGAGCCAGTGTGTTGTATTATATCCACAACTGCATATTTCAGATGCATGGACTGTACCCCACACTACTTTCTAAGCAATATTCAGACCTCGTAAGGCTTTTTCCTTTTTTAAGGCTTAGATTTACAAGTTAAGAGAATAAACTGATACATCAGGAAGTGACTTGAAGTCAACCCATCCTACCAAACACTGAATAAGAACGTGTGTTTGAGACTGAAGTTTTCTGGCTTATCAGGGGGATCTGTGGTGTGTGGAGAGAGCATCACAGAGTATATGCCCACCGTCTGTCTGTCAGGGAACCTTATTACCCGCTAAGATACCTTCCCTGTACTGCAAGACTTTCTGCACCTACAGCTTCTTCCATGAAACCTTCAGCTCCAGTAGATTCCATGCTGCAACATGTAACCTTAATTAGGATTCATGAATATCATTATCTGTGTTACTATTTAGCAGTTGGTACCATTACAAGAAATGCAGTGGAAACTATTCCATGTTCAGGGCTTAAATGATAGTTTTCCAAAGAGGCCTTATCTATCCTCCCCTTCCTATTCTAAAGTAGGCTCTGCTTTTCTACTCGGTACTTTTCTGTCTTAACATGTACCTAAGTTTGAAATGATTTATTTCTGGTCTTTTTCATGATGATTGTTGGCTATGTGATTCCCCTTTAGACTAAAAATTCCATCTAACGTGGCTGATCTCAAGGTGCCTGGGTGGTTCAGTTGATTAAGTGTCTGACTCTTGATCTCAGCTCAGGTCGTGATCTCATGGTTAATAGGTTCAAGCCCTGCATCGGGCTCCATGTTGGCAGAGTGGAGCCTGCTTGGAATTCTCTCTCTCTCTCTCTCTCTCTCTCTCTGCCCTTCCCCTGCTTGCATTCTCTTTCTCTCAATAAATAAATAAAGACTTAAGAAAATTAACATATCTGATATCTGAAAAGTAAAATGGTCATTATCTAAGTAACATTTAGACTTTTAATGTATCCTTTCTTATTAAGAAAAAAATCCCAAGGATTATTTAGCATCAGATTATAAATGTTAGAAATAGACATTAAAAATCAGGTTTCGGGGCTCCTGGGTGGCGCAGTCGGTTAAGCGTCCGACTTCAGCCAGGTCACGATCTCGCGGTCCGTGAGTTCGATCCCCGCGTCAGGCTCTGGGTTGATGGCTCAGAGCCTGGAGCCTGTTTCCGATTCTGTGTCTCCCTCTCTCTCTCTGCCCCTCCCCCGTTCATGCTCTGTCTCTCTCTGTCCCCCAAAAAATAAATAAACGTTGGAAAAAAAAATTAAAAATAAATAAAAATAAATAAAAATAAAAATCAGGTTTCTAATAACCTCTTTAAAAGAGCATTACATGGCTATTGTAAAACAATTCTAATAGGAGTCATTGCTAACAGCCGAAGGGTTTTTTCCATAAATATTTTTATAGCCATCAGTGCATGTACAGGTAACCTTACAACCTTTTTTAGATGTACACCAGTTGGATCATACCACATGGAATGTTCTGTTCCTTATATTTTTCACTTAATCATCCTGTATATTGGAGCTTTTCCATGTCAGCACCTAAGGCAGATGTACCTGGCATACTTTATAGTTACATTGTGTCTATTGTAATTTATTTTACCTTTCTCGCATTAGTAGACTTTTAGATTTTGCAAGTTTACCTAAATGGTAACTTCTGTTTCCAACAATGGAAGTATTACATAAGATGTATGTGTTTTCAGTTTTGACGTATATAATACGCAATTTTAGCCTCGTGTGTCTTAGTCTACAAGTTGTTTGCAAGACTTTGTAATGGAGATGTCTGATTAAAAATTCCAATCAAGATAAATGAGTCAAACCTAGAAATGATCACTCAGTAAAAGATAAAACTGTGTACTCTGACTTGTTAGTGGGGGAGTAGGGGAAGTAAATTATCAAAAGTTACGATGTATATTCCCATTTAACTGCTGGTTTATTGGGGAAAAAATGCACATCTTGATGCTTGATGACCTGTTATGTTAGTATTGAAAAGTGCATTTTTAACTCAGGGTAAATACTAGGCTAAACTAAAATAGACATTCTCTATTTAAGGATGCCTGCCTTCTCCTTCAGAGAGGTTTTAGAAGCTGGATTGCACTTGGTCAATAGAAACACGATACTGACATTCAGATGCCATTATTCCATACCGTAAGCACCATAATCATGTATCACCTCCTGAGTCTAAAGACATTAGAGTAGATTTTTTGGTTGTTGTTAATTTACTTTAACCCATTCTGGGATCATTGAATATTCTTCCTACTCTGAAAATTGTCAGAGTCTATGACAAATGGTAGTTCCAACTTTTGTTATCAGGAAAATCAGTGACCTCTACTATGTTTATAGAGTTACTACTGTTAGATCAGCTGTTGCCATGTTTTGACAACTGACAAAATCTCGCACCTTTTTTCCCCCTTTTTCTTATTATAGGATACAAGTATACTAAAACATTTCACTGCCCAATCCTAAAAGTAATTACCCCTTTGGTTATTGAGTTAATAGGGTGAGGGATTTGGGTGGCTGGCACTTCAGAATAAAAACCTTTCAGAAACCTTGTTCTGATTCCAAAATACCTTTCATTTAAATCGAAGGCCAATGAGGGAACAATGTAAAAGTGAGTTTATCTACCGTTGACATTCACGGTGAAATAACTGAAAAGATGATTGATGATTTATACCTAAGAGTCTTTCTACCAAGGGCAGATTTCTGAAATTCTGTGGTTATTGCTGAGATTATTCCACTTTGACTTCCAGATGGCAGGAAAATTGGAAAGCTGGAATACAGAGTTATTCACCCTTTTCTCAAGGTTGACAAATGATTAGGCCTCATGGTAAGAGCCTGGGTTTGAAAGAAAATTTGCCATGTCTCTCACACTTCTTTAGAAAGGACTCTAATTCTTATGCTTGTAAAAGAAAACAACTAATACAACCTGAAAATGAGAACTTGTTTTCCAAATTTTTACTCTAAATGTTTCAACATCTGTTTAATGTAGCATATTATATATCCAAAGAATCCCGACCAAATACATATGTGTACTCTCCCAGTTTTTTCCACCAGGCTCAATGCTAGTGTGCCATCCATGGGCTGACTGATCAGGGATTAATGTTACTCTCAACTTCACGCTAAAAAAGTTTATGTAAGGCCTTGCACGCCAGTACAACTGTGATTGTTTATTCATTATAGCAATTGTAGCTAAGCGCCTATTTTTTTTTTTTTTCAACGTTTATTTATTTTTGGGACAGAGAGAGACAGAGCATGAACGGGGGAGGGGCAGAGAGAGAGGGAGACACAGAATCGGAAACAGGCTCCAGGCTCTGAGCCATCAGCCCAGAGCCTGACGCGGGGCTCGAACTCCCGGACCGCGAGATCGTGACCTGGCTGAAGTCGGACGCTTAACCGACTGCGCCACCCAGGCGCCCCGCTAAGCGCCTATTTAAACAAATTTTTTTATTGTCAATCTAATATATGCTTGCTTTAAAATAGTCAGAAATGTATGTAGAGACGGTTCCCTTTTCTACCCCCAGAGTATCATAATTAATAGTCCAATAAGCATTCTTGGTACCTCCTCGTGCCATGGCAAATGGCTAACAACTTAGAAACAGACTTCTTCTGGACAAAGAATCTAGAACATTTGTTTGAGAAGCATCTTCAGCTAATCAGGGCTGTGGTTTCCCCCAGATCCCCGTTGTGCCTAATGTAGCGGAAAGAGAGTGGAAACATCCACCGCTCCTTTCACGAAACTCTTTCCTAGTCCCTTCACTATTATAATCAAAATTGGACCTTGACACAAAGAATTATGTATTTCTTTTAAAAAATGCCAGTGTGACCTTACAGCTGGGGAAAAAGACGTACTAGAGCACTAATCTGCCCTCATTAAACACAATGGCCCAGACTCTCAGCCTGTTTGAGGCCCTAGATTTAGAATAATCTTTTACCATTTGATTGAAAGATAAATTTTACATGAAGCAGATGCTTCTCTATACCAACAGTCTCTCCTTCAAGATGTTCTATGGAAAATGCTGATTTCACATCCTATTTTGAATTTGCTGCTTGTCGCCTGTTTTGTGAAAAGTTGGCTCATGAAACACTTAACAATAAACACCTTCTCTAAAACACTTAATAATATGAACAATCATCAGTGCAAATCAAATTCTCTGTATATGTATTTTCTTGACTTTCATTCAGGGCTAATTAGCTTTAACCTCTTTTGCCTGACACAGTGAGGTTAGACAGGTAAAAGTGCTTTTCCAAACTGAAGAACAGACCAAGTAAAGTGGCATTAATAACAATGATAAATAGTAATAAAGTAGTAATAATATAACAAAAACTGTTTTCAGTTATACCAGAGGCTGTGTGCTAACTAAATACCTTACTTATATCGTCCTACAAAATTCATAGAACTAATGTGCACGTTAGATAAGAACATTTCAGAAAACAAAAACTTAGAGACGTTAAGTCACCCAGCCATGAAACTAGCAAGTGAGAGCACTGTGCCTGGAATTTGTGGCTCTCATCTGTTGGAATGGGTTAGAGTGGTTGAGAGTGTTGATGCCATGTCCAGGCATGGCCAGAAAGAGTGTCAGGATTGATTAGGAATGTCTGCCATTGGTAGAAGCGAGGACCGGGGATAGCGGAGCATGGGTGGCATATTTGTCATTTACATCACAGTGTCTCTCGAGATGACGTAACTTAGGGAGGGGAGAATGTCTCCGGATCCAAAGTATATTTTGATGTATAACAGGGCCTTGTGCCCACTTGTACTAAAGAGCCACATGGTTCCAAAGTATACTGTGGCCGAGATGTGCCAGGGGCAGAGCTACTGGCTTCCCACAGATAACAATCATCCCATTGGCTAAGCGGCTCCCTGACGGCTCCCCAGCAGGAGCATTGTCACATCACAACAAAGTGCCTTTGCCCGCAGACACATGGGCCTGATGGCTGGCACTGCCGGTTTCCCTGAAAAATGCACTGTCCTCTGTTCTGAGTCAGCCTTATTGTTCAGAGCTTAGGGAGTGAGGCTTAGGCCCAGATATGGGACAATAATATGTGCGATACGCTCGTTGCCAGCAATATTGTGGCAACATCCTGATACCTAAACTTTTAATTCTGCAGTGCTCTGAGGTGACCTCCGTCTTCCCTGACCCCCAAAGCTTGAACGCCTATTTATCCCCAAGTCAAATACCACCTCCTCTGAAGTCTTCCAGGACCGCCACCACCACCACCACTCACCAGAGTTACTGGTTTGTGTCACCTCGGCATCTAGGACATTGCCAATAAATATTTAACAGTTGAAGGAACAGATTAAACCGTGCCGATACTTAAGAAATTGGACATGAACTACCATGATTTTTGAGACTCGAGAAGGTGAGAGGACAGTGACTTTTCCAGAAGTTTGTCCTCGGATCTGCTCTGATCACGGGTGAAGTACAGAGTCTAGCCGCACAACCTAGTAGAGGAGGGGCTCTGCTTGCTGTGTTCAGGGGGCCAGAGGTAGCAGGAGGGATGTGCTCTGGACAATATGCTGATGGTTCGGAAAAGTCCTAGACCAGGGACTAATGAGCAGAGACTGATACGTGTTGAAAGCATGTCACTTGTGTGTTTCTCTGCTTTGGGCTTGTACAACAGTCATTGATGTATCTCCCACTGGTTTATAGAAAGCAGATAACTGACGTAGTAAGTTGTAGCTTGACTTAGATGTATTACATAGCCACGGAAATGTTAACTAGTGTTCAAAGGTCTACCGAAAATCAGATCTGGTGTGTTGTGTCTGCTGGGATGCAAGTAATAGAAAGCAAAACCCCAAAGGGCTTATACAATAAGAAAGAAAGCTTTATCAAAAACAAGAAGCCTTGCAGTAGGGGCATTGGTTAATCCCGCAGCTCCCTCACGTTTTGAAGGGATACTTTGGCATCCTCTCAGAGGCACTTTTGTCTCCCCAGTAGCTCCCTCCTGTTTGGAAAGTAGCTGCTGTGATTCCAGGCAATTCCCAGTAAAGAGCAAGTAACCTATCCCCAAAGGCCCCCTGCCAGCCCTGTCTTCACATCACAGTTGGCTAGAAGTGGGAAGTAGGTCAATGCCCACCCTAACAAATCACTGGGAAGGGAAATGGGATTGCTAAAACTTGCTTAAGTAATTAGGATTTACTCCTAAATTGAAGATAGTGTCACTTTCTTGGGAGAATTATGAGTTGGGAGAGACAACAAAATCAGGATTCTTTTAATATGGAGAAAGAGGAAGGGGTTTGGCAACTTCTCATATTATAATTTAGCCGTCATCTGGTGAGGTAAAGACAACACATAAAAAATCAGTTCAGGTAAGACAGAAACAGTTCCATTACCTGAGTTTACCAATGAAATCCAATCCTCCACACCCAAATTAGGACAGTTTGTTGACTGTAAAGACATAGGTCATTCCACTAGGAGGGGACATTTCTTTGAGATAAGAAAGTAAGAAGGAACAGCCTTGAAAGAACAGGGAGAGAAGCTCCCTAAGAGGACATTTCTTAGGCAAAGTTCCTAAGGCAGGAAACTGAAAGGATAAGAAAGCGCTGGAATAATTGGCTCACAGTCACCCAGAAGACAATGGCAGGTGGGAAGGGTAGAGATGGGGGACAAAGGGACATTCACAGCCTTGTAGATTGTATTAAGCAGCTTGGGGGTTTTATTCTGTATGCAATGAGAAGCTACTAAAGGATTAGATAAATCCTAAGCAGAATCATTTTATATGTTGGAAAGAGTAACTCCATTTAATGTAGGCAGTATATCCTTAGAGAAGCTACTTATGAAGTCCCAATAAACTGTTGCCAGAGGAGCCTGTGTGGCTCAGTCAGCTGAGCGTCTGACTTCAGCTCAGGTCATGATCTCACAGTTTGTGAGTTTGAGCCCCACGTCAGGCACGTGCTGACAGCTCAGAGCCTGCAGCCTGCTTCGGATTCTGGGTCTCCCTCTCTCTCTGCCCCTCCCCCACTCACACTCTATCTCTCCCTCTCTCAAAAATAAATAAACGTTTTAAAAAAAAAAAGGTGCAAGGAATTCAACTTCTTCACATTGGTTTTATGCAAAGCTGACCTTTAGTTGGTAGATACCTGTTTATAGACCCTGTACCCCAGAGCAATGACTTATTCGGAAGCAAACTCTTAAGACATGCTGAATAAACAATAGTGCCTCTGAAGAGAAATGAAAGCTCCTATTTCCCAATCTGGTGAGGCTGCTACTCACTTCAACAGTTGTTCACTGGTTAATCTCCTAACTGACTTTGACCTTTGAAGGGGATGCTGCCAGGAAAATGATGGCCAAGCACATCTCCCCACATGGTCTGCCAGCTTTGCTTTGTCATGCGTGTGGTCTGCATGGTCTGGCACATATGCCTGGGGGATCAGTCTGTAACGGAGGCTGCCTGTTGCAGCTGCAAAGGTGTTTCACACCTCGGGTTGCTTCACTGAGTTCAACACCTTCCAGAGCTCTCCTGGTTCCTTAAAGGCTCCTTAATAAAAATGTCATAAGTCGGTTTGTTTTTCAACAGTCTTTGAGTACCTATGCCTGTGTGGAGACAAACACATGACGGAGTTTGAACAGTGTTAGTATGTGGTTATGGAGAGCTCAGAGGAGTGAACCTGAATGGCTTCCTGGAGGAGGTGACAGTAGAGCTGAGCCTTCTGGCTTCTGTGAGACAGATTAGAGTGGAAAAGGGTAACCAATGATGATAGTGGTTTAAAGGCTGCTGCTGGGGTCCAAAAAGATGCCATGGAGGTCTACATTGATGAGGCCAGTCCAAAAGTAAAGGAAGAGTTGGTGGAGAGAAATAAACAGATACTCGAGCAATAGAGCCGGGGACTTCGAAAATGATTGGACATAGTGATGTGGGAAACAAAGGCAGAAGGAAATGGCGGATAAAATTAAATCTCCTTATAACCTGCAGCCCATTGACAAATACTTGAGGCAGGCGCAGTAAAAGGTTTCTCCAGGAACTCCCTACTGTCATAATGCTAATACTTTGCTAGAGGGAAAAACAACCTTAGCTTGACAATAGCTAGGCCTCCAGGATCCTGTGAGTCTTCTTTAGCATATGAAAATCTCATGGGAAACTTCCACTGGACTTTACCTCCAGCAACTTCATGGTATATAACCAGTCTCTCCTCGTGGTCCCGGGCAGCTCTTTCTGCCCACAAGTCCTTTCCCCATGCTTCAACAAAATCACCTTTTTGCACCAAAGTTGTCTTCAAGAATTCTTTCTTGGTCGTCGGCTCCAGACCCCTCGCCATCGCCCCAAAACCTCATCAATAGGACAGACTTGAGATGATTCCAAGAGTTTTCAGCCAAGCCCATATCCTCCCCAAAGGATAGTTCTCCTCAAGCTGAAACGCAGAGGTCACTAGACTTCCTGGTGAGAGCCTGCCCTGGATCCATTCCCCTTGTCCATGGCCTTTTTGGGGTATGCTGATGAAGAATAAGTGGCCTTGTGTATGGTTTTCAGAATAAAGCACTGCGAAGAAGTTTTGTTGCTCTTGCTTACAAAACATTTTAAGATGCTTCTGGGTAAATGCAAATGATTATGAGTCATCTATACCTCTTTCCCACGACGGCAGACAGTCTTCTAAGTGTGAGTAATGTCAGAAATGAAATTATTTTCCTGAATGTTGTTTCTTTTCTCTTTTCGTTATGAAGTATATTCGGTGCTCTTCGAACTGGTGCTTATATGGTGTACATTTTGATGACCAAAGGCCTGAAGCAGTCAGTTTGTGACCAGAGTTTTTACAATGGACCTGTCAGCAAATTCTGGGCTTATGCATTTGTGCTAAGCAAAGCACCCGAACTAGGTGAGTGTCTTCTCTCCTTCCGTTTCCACCCCCACCCCGCCTTGGTAGCTACACACCCACAGTATTTATCTTAAAACAAAGAAACGATTTGAAGGCCCTGTTTTATTGGCTGCAGGAAAGTTATAATTAATGAATTTGAGAGTTCTTGACTAACTTCCGCTATCTTCTTCTCTCCCCTCCTTCCTTCCTTTTCAATAATTGTTCATGGTATATACAAAGAGCAAAATAGTTTATGTAAACATGCAGACTTCCAAACACTACTGAAAATACACTGCCAGAGCATGTAAAATCTGCGTGGCCCCTTCTGTCCAGCACATTAGCAGCTGTGCTAAGATGCAAACATGGAGGAAAATTCGCAATGCAGCAATTTCCCAGTCCCACATGGAAGCATACTTTCATCCTGCTGTTAGATTCAGACCTGGAAACTAGCCTTTCATTTGGGTATCCTCACGTTCTAAGTAACAAATGCTAAGCATTGGTTTCTGACGTTTGATTTTAATCATCTAAGGAACGGGCCTCGGAGACGAGGAATATGGCCCACCTTCTAGAAATTAATCCAAAATAACTCCCAGTGTATGTAGGCTGTTTTTTTTTTTCTTCTTCTTCTTCAACTCTTTAATGGTCTTGAATATAAGTGTGGCATAGGTTAGCAGAAACTGTGGACAATTTGTGACTAAGGATTTGACGTGGATGTAGTTCACCAATATCTTTACTGTCGGAGAAAGTGATCTGCTGGTGATCATAAACTCTGGGTTCATCCATGAGCAGTACTGGTCCTCATCTCACAAACTGGTTTATATCCTCAGGGAACACCTATTCTCTGGGTTTTTTTAATTTTTTATATGGAGTTAAGAATTGTATTATTTAGTTCAAAATATTTATTTATAGATTGTATTCCCTCTCCTGTTTCTCCTAAAAAGGGGGTTAGAGGTTGTACTTTCACTAGAAGCCATGTTACAATACAAACTACCCAGAGTCTTTCTTTAAGGTGTCCCTCCTTCATATCCTGTGTCTGTTCACAAGGGAGGTGAGATCTCTCTGATGTGTATGTTGACAATCTACCACTTTCTACCGGCTGCTTTATATATCCTGCCTACAGAGAACTGGCAATTGATTTGAACTATTGGTTTGACTCTTAGTTTCCCAAATCAAAGACAAGGAAAACTTCTTCAGAAAACCTTTCCTAAGAAAAGCAGGGGTATGGAGAGGGGTCCTCTCTAAAATAAGTAGATCACCGTTGTGTGCGCAGAGTCTATGAAAGCAGACTTAGGGTGAAATGCATTAGTATGGATGTATTCATTCATTCACTTAATATATTTATGTTAAGCACCTACAATGGATGTTTAATAGAGGCTGGAATAGAATGTCTAATCCATCTAAAAAAGAAATTTAGAATAGGAGTTTTATGAACCAGGCCACAGGACGCTATTTTTTTCATGTTTGAATTGAGACCACAAGCTGTCAAATCTTAGACTAGAAAAATGTTTTCCAAACTTGGAGCCATACACAGTGCCTAAAACAGATGTGTTTTTAGGAATTTCAAAATTCTATGGGAACATGTTAATTTTGTGTTTGCATTTATAGATGAAATAAAAGATTGTCTTGCCAGATATATTTCTTTCATAGTGATGCTTTAGATTCATAGAATTTCTGAGGCAGATTACTTTTTCTCAAACAGGGGTTGGTCTAAGAATATGAGCGTGCATCCTCATGTATTCCTCTGGGGTTTTGTGACATTTTCTTTAAAATCCATACATTATTAATGTTTGAGAACTATTCAGTTTGAGAAATATCATATCCCTTTGACTTAATTTATACTGTATAATAAGGATCCTGAACCACCCCCATCTTTTTTGATACAAAACTGACTATAAATATATGAGTACAGTGAATACTTGAAACATGTAACACCCCCCCCCCCACATGTTCACCACTGAACACTCTTCACAATTTCTACCTTACTACCCTCGACATATTTTTTTTCAAATCAGCAATGGTGCTTCTATGCTTCTGGCCCTTAAGCCTTAAATTGCAAAGAAACAAACTCAGTCTTTGCTTCCAGAAATCCTTTTCCTTGCAAGCGCTGCTTGTCTGTTCTGAATTTTATGCCATTGTATTTGAGGGACTTGAAACTCAAAATAGTCCCTTCTACCCTTAGAATAATTTATCAAAGAGCCACCTCAACCTGTCTATAGTGGTCATTTTTCTTCAAAGACATGAGTAGACCTCTACTGTCTGTCCTCCTATCTTCTGTTCCAGATTGACATCAAAGTTTTAAGATGGCGGACAGAGTTAAAATTTCCAGACTAGAACTATTGGTGAAGCATTTTAGAGGTGTTTGTGCTGTTATCCTGTGTTTTGTTAGAGTGTTAGTCCAGGTGATGCTAATTAATCAGCTGTCTTATTTAATCTAGACCCAAATTCACCACTCCCCACTGCCCCAAGGTAGACCTTATAATTGAACACAATTCCATTCCCTCTTGAGCCCAGAAGGAGCTGTACTGTAGTCCCTTGTGCCATTGTTTTGATAATCTCTTTCCCTAAGAGGCCTCATGCATCTTAGTGGGTTGTAGGTTGGATATCAAACACTCCATTTCTTAATAGTTAAAATATAGAATTGAAGTGTTGACAATGGGCTAAAGAGTGGGGGGGGGGGGGGGAGGGGATCCTAAACTTAATCTGGTTCTTTAATGACATTCTTCATGTAGTTTCAGGTTCATTATATAGATATTTTCATGGTCAGACTGCTTTGTTTTTCTATTTTAAAATATGTTTTATTTCCTTTTGAATAGTCTGGAGCTCATTGACAATGGCCTTCCCAAACTAAACTGTTGAATCAAAATAGATCCAAAAATCAGTACCAGTTGAGTGCCTCAAGAGATCGCCAGCCCCTAGCCCTAATTCAGTGAACATGTTTCTTGAATGCCTTCTTGTTCATTTTGGAAGTTAAGACCCTTTTCAATTTTTTCATTCTTAAAAAACATTGTTTCTGCCACTTAATTAAGAAAGATTTATCCACAGGGCACCTGGATAGCTCAGTCAGTTAAGCGTCCAACTCTTGATTTTGTCTCAGGTCATGGTCTGATCTCACGTGGGTTTGATACCGCCTCGGGCTCTGCACTGACAGTGTGGAGGCTGCTTGGGATCCTCTCTCTCCCTATCTCTCTGCTTCTCCTCCACTCATTCTCTCAAAAACAAACAAACAAAAAAAAATAATAATAAACTTTAAAAAAAAGAAAAGGAAAGAAATAAAGATTTATCCACTTGGATTATTTAGAACTTTTCTTGTTTTTAGGTCCTAAGCTCTGCTGTTCAATACCCTAAGATTCTGGACTCCCTTATGTGCAGCAGAAAGAAAAGGTTCCTGTGAGAAGGAACAGTTCTTCTGTGTCCAATACTGAAACTCTGTTTTCCCACCCAAACCTACATGCCTGCAGTTTTCACTATACTTTTCTTTGGGGGCTGGGGGGGAGGCGGTAGGGATGGCAAAATACACATAATGTAAAACTTCCCATTCTCAGTATACAACAGCGCTGTGGCATTAAGAACACTTGCATTACGCACAACATCGCCATCATCCGCCCCTAGCACTTTTTCATCTTCCCCATTCGCCACCAACCATCAAATCCTATCACCATTCCTCCTTCACTCAACTCTTAATAGCAAGAAGGGCTTTCTGTTTCAGCAGAAAACAGGGAGCTCATTTCAGTGAATTATAGAGTTACGATCTATTACAACAAATGAGGAGAAGAGAACCGCCAACCTGCTTTGTGTGCCAAAATCTTTGCGCGCCTACTGTTTGAATTATATGAAAAGCTGCTGAGATCTGCTTTTGTGAAAACTTGGAAACATCTGCTCTGAGTCTATCTAGGTCCTTGCATCGTTGAGCTCGTCATTGTTTTTGAAACTCTGACTCAGCAGAGCTCCAGCTAACTCTGCGAAGAGGGGTATAGCCATCTGTGACAAACCATGCACAGTGGGCTGTCCGTCTCCTGGTGATTGTGAGCAATCCGGGGGTTTCCAAATGCTGATGGGCTTCTCCAAAGCCGCACAGACACCTGTACTTAATAGGCACACAGGCTGAAGGTACAGTTCAGAAGGGACACTTAGGAATGAGAAGAGCACACCCTGCCTGCAGACTGAAAATAGCTGAATCAAAAGTAGTTAGAGAGACAGTGGTAGGGAGAACACGAACCAGCCGTACCTAAAATACATGATGTGGCTGAAGCGTCTAAGAGTCGAGAGTCCTGCTGCTGATTGTTGGCCAACATTCTTTCCATGATGCCAACCAGACCTTTGGCCAGAAAAGATTGGTTGGCCAACATCAAATAACTACACAATCCCTATCGCTGGTTTGCATTTGTAGGTCACTCTGTAGCTTTTGACAGGCCTGTAAATACCATATCATGGCACGACTGGCTCATGACAAGTCAACTGTGAGATTATGTTGTTTCCCCAGAAGAAAAATAATTCATAACTTCCAGAGTGGTGCGACATTGCATCTCAGCTGCAATATCCAAAAAAAAAAAAAAAAAAAGTAGGTGGTCTTAAGGGAAGCCCTTCTGGAACCCCGCCAGTTTCCCCTTCCCCTTGCCTAGGAGAATCTACCATTCCTTAGGTCAGCAGCCTCCTTGGGGATACTAACCTTAATAGGGCATTGGAGGCTAGCCCAGAGAGGCTCCAGGACCTTTACTGGGAAATCCCGTCTTCATTACTCCACCTGCCATCCTGTCTGTTCAAAAAAAAAAAAATCATAAATGAAATCAAATCAATTTTGTTTTATAGCTCTCATGACATGTCCCTTGACCTCCAGCTCCCCCATTTAGATGGAAATACCTAACGTGTCTCAGATCATGCCCCCTACTCGTGAGATGTGAGACTCCTACTTAGACAGGAAAAACACAAAATCAAGTTTCAATTCCAGAACTCTAGGCCCCACTTTTCGTTCCCAGTTAGCTTATTCTAATATGGTCTGTCTTTTGTCCCCTATTACTCTCCTCACACTGAAATTGTTCTTTAGACAATACAGTTTTTTTTTTTTTAATTTTTTTTTTCAACGTTTATTTATTTTTGGGACAGAGAGAGACAGAGCATGAACGGGGGAGGGGCAGAGAGAGAGGGAGACACAGAATCGGAAACAGGCTCCAGGCTCTGAGCCATCAGCCCAGAGCCTGACGCAGGGCTCGAACTCATGGGCCGCGAGATCGTGACCTGGCTGAAGTCGGACGCTTAACCGACTGCGCCACCCAGGCGCCCCTAGACAATACAGTTTTAACATAAAAGTGATGCTAGAGTTAAAAATCAAAAGAATTAAAAAGGATGAGGTGCTTATTACTTTACAGCAAATAACTTTTATTGCAACATGGTTGGATGTCATGGTGGATTATATACATTTCTGTTCATGCTTCGAGACTCATAAAAAACATCTTCTCAATTATGAATGACTGAATTTGTTTTTAACATATAATTCCTTGGACTTCTACCTTCTTTCCACTTTGAACAAAAGTAAGCTAGAATTATTGTGTCTGCATTATAGTTTACTGAGCCAAGGGAGGCACAAAGTAGTAATTACACAGAAATAGTGGATCTTTGACAGGCACACGAAAATAGCACAGCTTAACACTAAGAAGTAGACCCCGGGTCTCCTGATACCAGTTCTGTCCCTTAAGTATACAAGTCAGAGTAACTGTCACCATCAATCATTATCAGTCTGGCTAACATTTAAAGGCATAATATGCCAGACATCTCATAAGAGAAAAAAGGACTTCCAAGAAAATTTGATAATATGTTCAGAAATATAGCAACTGATAGCTGTCCTTTTCTGTTCTAAACACATATGAAGTGATAATGTCTAACAATTCTGTAGAGAAACAAACGAATAGCTCCTGCTGAATGAAATGGGGCACCACCTATATTATTCCAACCATGACCATCAGAACCTTAAAAATCTTACCCAGACCTCACGTTCTCTGACCATTCTAAGTGCCAAATGTTTTAGGGCATCCATGAAGTATATAAGGGATAAGACATGGGTAAGTACTAATTCCCTTTGTGCTTAATTAGATTTCAGAATGAGACGAGGGGACTTCTAGTTCTCGTTGTGCAAAGTAAATCAAATTCCAAAGGTCGCAAAGGATGTTGGGTTTTCCTATATCTGAGAAGAACCAGAGAGATCAGAAAGATAAAGGAGCATACATCCTGTTTTTGTCCCACATCCCAATGTCTTTTCCACTTGTTTCATAGTTGTTTATGGAATTATGTGTATTTGTGACTAAGCTTACTCTTCATCCATTTTCACATAAGTTTTTCTACAGTATATTTTTTGGAATCCTTAAGGCTTTTCAGAGAATCATTACGTATAAATAGCATTTACCTACCTGAGCAGAATCCTAGCGTCTATAACATAAATTTCCTACCTTAGAAACAGGGGTCTTTTTCTTCAAGAGAATATTGTTAATAGATCCTGGAACCTTTTCTCAAAGTTAACTCCATAAAAATGTGTGTCATTTTTAAGTTTTTAATCGTTCGATTCATTGGTATAAAATTTCCAGATTACCATCTTCAGCAAACTGGGTAAAAGGTGACTTTTCTCTCTCTGCTTTTGTCTTTTCCTCACATTTTACTTTTCCAACTGCTGTATGTCGAGGCTTCACATTTTACAGGGAGCTTACAAAGGTATGTTTTTTAGGAGAGGAGTACCTTTTGTCATATACCAAAGAAAAATGGTTTTCCTACTCTAGAGAGGCCTAAGGACATTTTGCTGAGCACTCCAATTCTAATCTGTTTGTCTCTATTGATAAATGATCTGAGAGAAGTCACTTGACTTTTCCAGACAATATTTCCTAAAATGTATGGTCGAGTTAAAAATTGGGTAGCGTGATTGCTAATGTCCCTTCTAGATCAAAAGTTATGAAGATTTTGTGTAAAACAGGTTTCCGAAAGTAACATTTATCGAGTGTTTTCCGTGTGTCAAGAGGGCATGTTGGTTATCTTATTTAGTCCTCAGACATTTCCAAGCTACTGTTGGTATCCCCACCATCATCTCCATTTTACAGAAACTGGAAAATCGTGGGGATAAGTAACTTGCCCAAGCTCACAGAGCTAGTACCATTCCCGGATTCTAACCCTGTCCATGCCACCCCCAAGTGCTAGTTCAAGATGCCTACCTTCTTGTAAAAATGTGAATTACCATTATGTCGTGGTCAAGGGGCTCATGTACATTTTTTGTCTTCTCTGTCTTTCAGGAGATACAATATTCATTATTCTGAGGAAGCAAAAGCTGATCTTCCTGCACTGGTACCACCACATCACTGTGCTCCTGTACTCCTGGTACTCCTACAAGGACATGGTAGCCGGGGGTGGTTGGTTTATGACCATGAACTATGGCGTGCACGCCGTGATGTACTCTTACTATGCCTTGCGAGCGGCAGGTTTCCGAGTTTCCCGGAAGTTTGCCATGTTCATCACCCTGTCCCAGATCACTCAGATGCTGATGGGCTGTGTCATTAACTACCTGGTCTTCTCCTGGATGCAGCAAGACCAGTGTCACTCTCACTTTCAGAACATCTTCTGGTCCTCACTCATGTACCTCAGCTACCTTGTGCTTTTCTGCCACTTCTTCTTTGAGGCCTACATCGGCAAGATGAGGAAAACAACGAAGGCTGAATAGTGTTGGAACTGAGGAGAAAGCCATAGCTCAGGGTCATCAAGAAAAACAATAGACAAAAGAAAATGGCACAAGGAATCACATATGGTGCAGCTACAACAAAACAAAACACATGAGCAAACACAAAACCCAAGGCAGCTTAGGGATAATTAGGTTGACGTAACCCAGTAAGTTTATGATCCTTTTTGGGTGAGGACTCACTGAGTGCACCTCCGTCTCAAAGGACTGCTGCTGGAGAACCCCATTCCCCTTTCACTGTCAGTTCTAGGACAAATGAGAACAAAAGTGAGCCAGAGGCACAGAAAGAGAGAGAAGTAGAAAGTAAACAAAGGCTATTAACACTATATGAAAAAAAAAAAAAAAAAAAACGTATTTACTAAGTGTTATAATTCTCTAAGAATGAACGAAGTTTACTTAAAAAACCATGCGAGCACATACACACACAATCCTTTCTAATCTTTTTTGACACTAAACTGGAGCCAATAGAATAGATAAAATGGAAGAGACACAGGGTGTGTATCTAGAACAATAATGCTTTTGCGAAAAGTAAAACCTTTTAAAGAAAGGTTAGTAGCTGTAGCCCCCCAAAAGAAAAGATGTCTTAATCACCTCTCACGAAAACGGATGTAAACAATTGTATTTCAACTCAGAGAAAGACTGGTATCTTTCCCTTCATAGCACAAGCTCAGGCTAGTGGGTTTGCTAGAACCAAACGGGGCACAATACTTTTCCAAGGTTCTTCCTGGGAGGATGGAAACAACGCAGCCCTGTTCCTAAAGGGGCAGCTCCATCGTGGAGCATTTCTGATAGTTTAACTGTAATTTCTACTCTGAAATGAGCTAGAAAGGATCATCCTTGGTTCAGTTGCCCTGGGCTTTGGAACCGAAGAGTAAATACAGAATAGGAAAGGTAAAACTCGACCAAATGATTTGAAAATGGATTCTGTACTACCTGTGAAAAGATCCAGCCGGATATCACTCTTGAGCTGGAAAAAAAGGGGAAAGGACAGGAGGGAAAGTAGGGGGCCGAAGATGAATACAACAGACTACGCATACCCCTCTCTATTTGACTTCACACACACTCATAACTTTCCAAATGAAACCCTGTTGTACAGTCCATATTTTCTATATTTTTGTGAATTTCAAAAAGAAATCTGCAGGGCTCTTCCGGATATTGGGTGAACACTGTGTTTCCTCATCCTCTGCATTTGCTCCCTAAGCAATGCAGAGGTGTGTAAAGTGCCCTCTGCTGGTCAAGTGGAGATACTTCAACAGACACTTCATGGCAAGTTTGGCTGAACAGTTGACAACAAAGGGCCCCTTAGAGACTTATCCTTCAAATTTTAAATGATATAAAATACTCGTCATATTTTTGGCCAAATCAGAAGACATTCTTCCTGCTTCAAGTCCGCTTCAGAAATTTTTTTAAAAGGGACTTTCGCTCTGGAACTCAGAAAAATCAATTTATTAAGAGCCATATTGTTTTAAAAAAAAAAAAAAAGCTAGATAATATAATATTATCTGTAATATTTCAGTCCTTTACAAGCCAAATAAATGTGTAAACATTCCTAGTATTTCAAAGAAGCAATTATGTAAAATTGTTCAATGTGATATGCTAGTATTCTAATTGGTTAAGTAGCTTCATGATTAGAAAAACTAGATGAAACGATTAGCAGCTACATTGTGTAGTACACGCATAACCACACGTACATGCACACAGATGTGGGGTACACTCAACTTCAAAGCCCAAACGCATAGAGACACATTTTCTGGCTAGCAGAAAAGGAAAACTGTTGTTTATCTTTCTTGCTTTATTTGAGAGTGTACAGTAAAAGGGATTTTTCAGATTATTTTTATATTATTTTAGCTTTAATCGTGCTGTCATTCATGAAACAGAGCTGCTCTGCTTCTCTGTCAGAGATGACAAGGGCTTTCTCAGCATCTTGTTTATGTGTGGAATTTAAAAGAATAAAGTTTTATCCCATTCTGTGTGAATGGCTTGAACAATGAACAAAGAATCCATGCAAACCAGGTCATGACTGATAGACCCAGGGTGGGGGTGGGGCTTTGCAGGGGAGGGAAACTGTTACATCTGTGTTCAATTATTGTGAACAGTCTATGATGTCTTGACATTGGTTCAGAGATGAGAGACAATTGACGGAGGGATGTATTGTGATATTAAGGCAAAAACAGGCATGAGCTAAAAAGGTGGGACCTGCTATAACAGCTACTAGGTTCTTAGGATGCAGATAATGTTATTCTGAGCTTTGAAAATCCATGATACTGTGCAATATGCTTTTTTTTTTTCCTTATAAAAGAAAAGGAGCAGAATAATTAAAATGAGGAAAAGGCCAAATACAGCTGACTTGAGTTTAACTGAAGGACCAGTTAGAGCTTATCTGGTTGATTTAATTTAATTATTGAATCCATTGATTTATCATTGATCCTTCAATGCAGGTTAGAATAAGGAATTGAGCATAGACCTTAAATAGACTCTAAATGATGCTTCCAAAGCACTTTTATCTTGATACAGGTTCATACTTGTGTTCACTTGTGAGATAATTTAGAATTTTTGTTTACAGGTTGAATGTCTAATAAATAGTTTTTGAATTGGCTAAATATATCTAAAGGCTTTTCCAATGTTTATCATGGGAGGAAAAAAAAACCTTAAAAAAAAATTCTGGTATTACAGTTTCAATACAATGTTTTTAACATCTTGGCTTGATTACTTAATTATATCGAGATAAGAGGCTGGACCACTAGCCCATGGCAAATCTGAATCCTACCAGAGAATTGACTGCCACATAGATAATCCTACTATCAGTTAACATTCCAGAAAAACTTGGGCAGGCAAGTTTTTAGAACTGCCCCTCTATGCTGCAATAGATTATCTTTCTATTGGAGATTTTCCACTACATTCCAATCCCACCATGTTGAAAACATTTCTGGGTTGAAAAACAAACAAACATCCTTCGTTTCATATATACGTGCATGCAATTTGATGCCTGAGGTCTATCAACCCGAGTCTACGAGTTTGCAATGAAAAACATTCTAATGAAAAACACTCTGGAGGTTTTATCTGGGCCTTCTAGTTTTGCTAATGAGAAAAGAGTAAATACTGTACTATTTAAATTCCTGCCAGGCCAAAGTACCAAATTAAAATCCTATATCGACATTCTTACTCCAGATAATTTATCCTCACCCTTCTAGTCACACTCCACTATAAAAACTAGGGGGGAGGGATAGATTGCTTAAGGGAGAAGAAAGGATTGATTATATTACTCTCACTTCCCCACCTCTCTAGTAATGTGGTTCTGGCCTGAATCAGAAACTTCATTTGGGTAGGAGTTTTGCAGAACAGAATGGTAGAACGCTTCTGGGAAAGAGATCTACAGAATTTTTTTTTTTTTCTAAATCAGATGTGGTATCTTTGTGATAAAACCTGGCACATCAAAGAAACAAAGTGCCTGGAGTAAACTACACTGAGTAGAATGCTCCAGAAGTCTGGCCTCATTCCCAGACTGCAAAATTACCTGGGAGAGACAGCGTGCTCAGGTTACTCTCTTCTCTTTATTCTGATAAAACAGCCTCCCCTCAGAGACCAGGTGTCACACAACTGCCAGCTCCAGCACATCCTGAGGGCTTTTTTTTTTTTTTTGCTCTCTCTCGGAGTTGTTGGATTGGCCACGTGCTGATTCAAGAGAGCTGGTAGTGGAGTGGAGAAGATCCAGTAGACTTTGATCCCAGAATCGAGTGCTTTGAGTTGTATGTGGTGGTCCATGCCTGTCTCTTTTAGACACTTGTTTCCCTGGAAAAGTTTCTGTCCCCAAGAGTGTAACTGTGTGAAAATTCCATGATGGAATCCCAGAACTTTCCAGTAGTTCAGGTTTTTTTGTTTCCACTGATATTTTGCTATCAGTTCAGGATGATAGTTCGTCCTGTGAGTCACTGTCTCCTGTAGCTTTGTTAAGTGCTCTCTGTCTCATACACGAGATCTGATTCTTTGCGCCTCAGACCCATTACCATCAAGAAGAGATTTTTGCTGAGAATGCACCACAGGGTTTGGCCTGTAGTACGCACACACTGAAGTGAGAGCTAATAAAGCAGCGAAACTCTGTGCCAACAATCAGTATGAAGTGTTAGGACCCAGTTTCCAACGAACCGACGGCCTTGGTCTGCTGGTACCCAATACTTGAGCAAAACAAGGTCAGTGCCATTATAGCATTTTTTTGAATGCCAGTTGCGACAGACTCCCAATTATAAACGTCCTCCAGCCACATGGCAGAACCCATGGCTAAGAACACCTGCACAGAGTATCGAAGAATATTCACAAGCCTGTTGAATCATCCCATTAACTTTCCTCATCCTCAAATACTTTAAAAATTCAGGGCTCATAGAAGGGGAGACAGTAATTCCCAGGCTTCCCTTCCTCCTGAATTACACTTAGAAAAAAGTGAAACAGAAGTTGTTCTGACAATAGAAGAGAAAGCACGCGTGCACACCCATGTGTGGGTTTGGAAAGGTCGTAATAAGGGCATTTTAATTTTATGTCGGGCAAACAAAAGTCTTGCAGTCAGATACACTTCAGTGGAAATCTAGGCCCAAAACTACATTGTAGTAAACTTCTGAAGCAACTCGTTAAATTCAAGAAACCGGTCCCATAAGTCAGGGTCAAGCCATAATTGCAACCCACTTAGGCCAGGATCGAGGGGTCCTGACTCATGTTGGTATTTAAACACTGTTAATTTCTCAACACTTGGCTCTTGAGACTTCTCTCTGTGGGCAGATATCAAGAACTCTCCAGAAGTAGCCTAATCGTGCTCCCCAGGCATGTCAGTTTCAGGCAGGTCTGTCCGGGCATGTTCAGGTAGGAGGCTGCTTGCTGCTAACTTGAAAACCGCTGAGAGATGCAGCCTCTTAGGGGCCCCAGAGCACGTTCAGATAGAAGTTCACCCATAGAAGCTTCACAGAGCAAATCACAGCAATGTTGGACTTGTTATTTTCAAGTGCTTATTTCACAACATTCAAAGAAATATTTTTTCTTGGTATATTAAAATAAAGTCATAACTTTTGATTTAAAATCAAACTATGTTTCTGGTTTCTTTGATCTCTTGCTCTGGCACTCCAAAGGGGGCATCCTGGACACTACAGCCTACTCAGAAATCTCAGGAAGGTCACTCCACACTTAACACCAATGTTCTCATGGAACGTAGGCGAGTCACTGGGGGTCTCAAGTAGAGCTCAATAATGACGTAGTCCCCGAACAACTACAGATCCCACAGGTACAACACTTCATAATTTACGTGCTTTCCAGACCTATGAGCTCACCAGAGCAGTCACGGGGCAGACAGTCGCAGTTGAATAACCCATTTTACAGATGAGGACAATTTTCTCGTTACATCAAATGTCACAGCAGCAGAAGGAATGGAATTTTAACATCATCTTCTTAACTTCAGTTTCATTGTTGCCATTCGAATCCTTTGGAAGAAGTAGAGTATATATTAATAAAATTCCAATACCTGGCACCGAACTAGGAAGCAATTTGCCATGTCACTGGACAAAGGGTTTCAGGGCAAAATGTATGTGGTGGAGAATATTTTGAAAGCATAGCACCTCTTCCCCAGGAAGGCACAGCAGATTCATTACCTGCACACCTGTGGACTATTAGCAAGAGTAGCCCTGCACCCAAGAACCTGTCATGTGGGGGATGTTTTCCACAGCCAAATTACTACGAACATGCCTCTTTTTACATCATCTCAGAATAAAGATGGAACTTTTTTTTAAATAAGCAAAAAACTCTATTTTTTTAATTTTAGAGAGAGAAAGCACAAGCAGAGCAGAGAGGCAGAGGGAGAGAGAGAATCTTAAGCAGGCTCCATGCTCAGCGGGAGCCCTACACGGGCCTCAATCCCACGACCCTGGGATCATGGCCTGAGCCGAAATCAAGAGTCAGATGCTCAACAGACTGAGCCACCCAGGCACCCCAAGAAAGAGGGAACTTTATATTCCTTTTATAACCTATTTAACGTATGCTTTTAACTCAGGATAAAATGGGGCAGGGTGGCAGGGAACTCCATGTTACTCAAATTATTTTATTAACTTCACTCAAAAAAAAGAAAGAAGAAAAGCAGAAGCAAATGTAGGGGGTGTTTCTCGTTTTGATAGCAGTCTCAGAAACCCAATACAAATGACTGATAAAACCAGTGATACAATGCAAGCTCCAGAAATGAATGAAGCAAGCATTAAAACATAAAGCATTTTATATCATCGTCTAGCTAACAAAAAGGCTGCACTTACATTATTTCAAAACCCAGAAACTTATTCCAGCAGACTTCCTAGAAGTGGAAACATAAGAATGGGATCCGAATACCAATATTTCAGGAACATGAGCACTCTTGGCTGTTTTTTGCTGTTTCAAAGTGAATGAAATTAATTGGAGTCAGGGAGTGCCTTAAATCAATGATCAGGACAGTTAAAATAATTAAGAGCTCCCCACTGATCGGTCTATAGCTGATTAATCTCCAGTCCTGGCAGATCTGGGGCAGGGTCTCAGTTATTGCCAAACACCTTAGTACAGGGGGCCCTGCTGAGAAGCAATGGTGATGGCAGGATGTCCACAATGGGGGGATGGGCTGGATTACACTGAACGCGCCCCCCCCCCACACACAACTGGATAGTCACACACGTGCCCTTGCATGTGCTGTCTGCCTCATTCCATGCTGTCCTGAAACATCATGTCACTAATAAAAGACTCCAGGCAAGATGAGAAGCTCTGGGTCAGGAAAAGATCAGATCCTACCAATGTAAAAGAGATATATCTAATTCACTATCCATTTTACGCTGTCACCTTTTACATTTTCTTCTGCTTTTCATTGTTTTTCATGCACATAATAACTGAAAGAAGTAACCTTTGGTATTTCACCTTATTTATATATGCATCATAGAATATGTATTTGTGCAGAAAAGATCATACACATACACACTACGAAAACAACATTGCAACCTAAGGGTTAAACACGTGTGCCAGCCCCCTCCTGACACCCCCCCACCCCGCTGCGATCTCACTCCTGGATTCTGCTATCTTTGGTATTTTCAGGCCCCCAGGGTGAAAACCCTGTGCTACACACTGGGCTTTCATACACAGCCTCGTTTTCTATCGACTACACTAATTCCTTTCATACTAGAGGGAAAACTGCCCCCCCCCCAACACACACACACACACCGGGCATTGCTCTGCTATGCTTTATTTATGAAAACTCTGATGGGTGTTTCTTAAGGCAGCCAATATCTCTCTACAAAGAGAAGGCAGTGTTCACTCTTCCTGCATCCTCCATGGCTCATAGTTCTATGTGCGTTACTATAAAATTCCAGAGCCTTTTTTGCAAAACGAGCACTTTGTCTCCAAATTACAAGCAGTTCTAACTTCAACTTCGTCTCAGAGTAATCAAATCAAGACAACATAAATAAACCTACTGAGCTTCCAAATAGACTTAGGCAGCTATGCCAACTCGTTTGTTCATTTACCTGTAACGTGAATTTCCCTTGGACCCACCAGCCTGTGGAGACCAACGGTTTACCAGTTTGTAGCTCCCACTGATGCAGGACCTCTGACTTCCTGCCAAGTCCCTTGCATCTAATTCTGGAAACCACCAAGGGGAGTCTTGCAGCCTCTGTCAGGCATTTCTGTTATGCCATCACCCCCACCTCACTTCCTTCCCTCCCTCCCTTTTCCACCAGGCCCAGCTGCTACTGCATCTCTCTCCTGGGCCCTGAAGTCTTGCTTTCTGCACAGCCAGGTTCAGCAGTTCTCAGCAGGCAACCACCGCCCACTGCTCTCCTGTGGGGCAGGACGCCTCTTTCCCCTTGGTCACATGTGCCGTGTGAGAAAGCTGGCCCGGTTCGCTAGTCAGGGGTCAGGCATGTCTCCAGGAGACAAATTGGGGGAACAGCCATCCTCCTCTGCATGGGCAAAGCTTTCTCCTGGGTTGAGCTCAATGGACCTAGTTTCCTTCTCCACTTATGGATAAGTACCCTCCTTGGAGAGTTCATAGCCCCAATGTAACTGGACCTTGCGGCCACTGCATTTGCTCCCCAGACTTACCCAGACATATCCACGCTTAGCAGAGGGCACAGGTAGAGGTCCTTTTCCAGAAGGCCCCGTCCCGGCCCCGTTCTCCTGCGGACTCCCTAACACCTGGCACCACTATAGGTCCAGCCGTCTCCGTGACTCGCTTAAATTCAGCTGAGGCTCCCTGCCACGGCCACAAATAAATAATGAAGTGCAGAGATATTTAAAACAAATCTTTTCCCTTCCAGTAAAAATCGATTTTTGAATTAAACGGGCAAACCGCAGAAAGTCACGATAATTTCTTAGATTTGCTCTGTTTATTCCTGACTCATGGCCCGTTTCCTCTGCCTCCAAGTATAAGCACAGGTTAGGGTACTCGTATTTTCTCTTCACTGCACTGTGCTTTTCTACCTTGTGAGGTTCATCTTCACAGTTATTTGTGGACTGTTTCAAGTCTCTCTTCTTCAGTAGACTACAAGCTCTGTAGGACAGGAATCCAGTTTGCCTGTTCTCCCTAGCAATGCCAGGGCGTGGCAGAGGGCTGAATGTTAGCTGAAAGGATGAATAAATGTTGGTGTGCAGTTGTGGGTGTAACCTGTACCATTTTAGTGCTCTCACTTCTTTCTCATACTGGCTGTGTGTTTAGTGTGAATGTTTGTACATGTGTGTGTCTCCGTACATCGACAAAGTCCTGGTACTTTTTCATGGTATACTTATAAACAGGCAGAACTGTATTTGCAGCTCCTGGCTTATTTGCTTACTTACTTACTATTTGCTCACTTTACTGAAAACGTTAAAATCTCATGTAACGTAGGGTTTGTGATTAGCAAAACTTCTTGTCTAGGACTTCAGAACATAAGCTCTGGGATCCAACTGCCTTGCTCTGCCATCTGCTTGGCGGTAGTTATTTGGCATGCCTGGGCCTCATTCCCCCCCAATCTGGACAATGGGTATAAAAATGGTACCTACTGCATAGAGTTATTATGAGGATTAAAAGAGATAATCCCTGTAAAGTGCTAAACATAGTCCTTGGTATGAAATAATTGCTCAGTAAGTGTTAAGCTAATATTACCACTATTACTATTGCTTTCTCATGTTCTCATTTCTGGGTGGTATATACATGAGCCTCTCTTTATTCTACACCATGAGCCTTGAGAAATTTGCCTATAGAACTCCATTTTCTTATTGTTAAAACACATTCTATAAACAAAGGAAGTGTCTTTTTCAGGCTAATAGATTATTTCCATTAGGGCAAATGTAAAGTTCTTTCCAACATTTTTGTTTGTTTCTTTTGGTAGTCATTCATGATTAGCAAAGATCCTTGAGGGGAAGAAAATATCTTTCACCTAAGCACCCACAGTTTGTGCCCAAATATTATTGTAACCTGTTCTCAGAGATCATTTTTCACCAACAGGCCTACTCCTTGCATGAATATTGTAATAACAAAAAAAATCTTATGGGTGAGTTCCTGCACTCTATAGCTTAAATATCACTTTTTGGCATAATTAATTTAAAAAGTGCCAGGACTATTAATTCGACGCAAATATCTACATGTAAACATCTCAACTGAAACAGAATGGTCTTTTTGTTTTATGGATCTGATGGGTGAATCTGTCAAGAACAAGGGTCTTGTTAGGAGGTTTTCTACTAAAAGAAACTTGACTCCGGGAACATAGATAACTCCCAAATGGTTATTATATTCAAAACACCCTAAAACATATAAAATTCTAAGCTGATTAAACATGTACTTGTCACTCAAAAGTAGTGAGTGAAATATTAATCACTAGAAGCATCGTTCAATGTAGACCTATTCGCTTACCTTTAAGCTTACAAATAAACCTTTCATTCGGAAATGTCTGTAGTGTGAAGAAAACTGTGTGAATCATCAGAAGCTGCACCTGGGCTGAGAAATCACGTTTGTTTGTCCATTCCAACTAAATTAACTGCATCTCAGCCAGTGTAGGCTACAGATTCTGCTTTACCAAAATTTTATAAACTTTGTTTAATTCAGGTACGATGCCACTAAAAAGGGTTCTCCTTGTCTAGAATTTCAGTGTACTTTCTGTATTACTCTGCAATTATGCTACAGGGATGACATGTTAATTAAAGCCACATGTTTCTTTCAAAATTGCAATTCTAGCCAGTGAATTTATCCAGTGTCCAGCTGTGAAACCAGAATGAAGCCAGTATCCTCAACAAATAGAGTCTTAGAGCCTGTTTCTCCTTTAAAAAAAAAGAAAAGAAATAAAAGAAAAAAATCTTTTATTACATTGAGTTTGTTTATCAAGATCCTCATTATATCCAAAAAGCTATGTTAGTTCTTCCTAAAATGTCCCATGTGTACATATATATGTGCATGTTAAAAAACAATTTGAAGTTTTTCTCCATTTTGAACTGCTCCTCAGAGCTTAATTCATAGGTAGTTTTATTGCACCTAACCATTGATTAAACCTTTCATTATGAGAACTTTTAAACATACATCAAAGTAAAAAGTGTAATGAGCCCTATATTCCTACCATTTAGATTTAACATTTACTAACATTTTGTTGTATTTCCCATATTCGCTTTAAAGCAAATCCCAGGCATCATGATATTTTATTCTTACATATTTCAAGAAGCATTGCTTTAAAAAAGAAAAAGACATTTTCTTACATAACCACGGTGTTGATATTAAGACACCTAGCAAAATTAATAATTTCTTATTACCATCTAGTGGCATTTTTCAAATTTCTCTGCTTATCTCCAAAATGTCTTTCTACAGAGAGCTACTCCTCCTTTTGTCCCATGCCAAATGATTTATTAGAGAAACAGGGTCAGTGGTCTTATGAAATGTCCTACATTCTGGATTCTCTGATTGTTAGCTTGTGGTATCATTTAACTTATTTCTCTGTCCCCAGTACTGCCTATAAATGAGAAATCAGATCTTTTTTTTTTTTCAAGTTTATTTATTTATTTTGAGAGAGATAGGGAGAGTGAAAGCGGGGGAGGGGCAGAGAGAGAGAGAGAGAGAATCCCAAGGAGACTCCACGCTGTCAGCACAGAGCCTGACATGGGGCTCAAACTCACAAAACCACAAGATCATGATCTGAGCCTAAACCAAGAGTCAGTTGCTTAACCGACTGAGCCATCCAGGCCCCCTGAGAAATCAGATCTTAAAGCTTCATTATATTCAGCCTAAGGTTTTAGGCAAGAACATTTTTGGAGGTACTGTGTATTTCTAAAGGAGATGCATGATGCCTGGATTCCCCACTTTTAGAGAGTCTCAGATTGCCCAGGTGGCTCGAATGGCACTCTGCCCCCACTTTATAATGTCAGTATATAATATAATGTCTATATAATGTAGGCATATACTACAGGCTCATACTTTGACATCTTTCAAATGTCTAGTTTCCTATAAATTTTTTGTCTTGTCTTTTTGCCATCCATTCTGATAACACTTGCTTGAATCATTTATTTTATTGGAGGTGAAAAATCAACATTTTATCATTTTGTTTCTTTTCTACATTAACTAAAATTCTTTTGCTTAATTAAAAAACATTCTTCATCACCTCAGGCCGTTTGGGCATCCTAAAATAACGTTTATGTCGGGAACTATACAGATAGGCAGGATAAGTCCTTAATTCTTTCCTTACATGGCAATTTTCAAAGTATCATTTTGGTGCACAAGCCACTTCCAATAGTGACAAATGAGTTTTGAAATTTTTTTTTCTCATTCACCCCTTTCTTTTTCTCATTATCTTGATGAACTAATAGAGTTTTATATATTCAATACGTTTCAACCAATTGTAGTCATTATTCTTTTTTGGCTGCTCAAGTTATCCCATTTTGGGTCAGTGGGAGCCCTTTAGAATGGCTGCTTTATCTTTTTGTCATGACCTCAGAAGTCTGATAGCTTCTTTCCTTTTGGCACAATGGGATATTCCTTTTGGTGGGGAAAATTACCAGTTTTTTCTACTCTAAAATATTCATATTTCACAGCGACTCTGAATCCAACTACATCATCATGTTGAAAATCAACTGATTTCAAAGACTAAAAACCCACTCACGTGCTGCTCACAAAAGACATTTTAATTAATATAATCACCAGGCACACACAAGTAAGATTATCAAAGCACTTTAGGCATTTCCTCACTGGTTCTGCAATATTCCTATTAAGTTGGAACAAGACGGTTTTATCCCCATCTAACAAGGTGAGCTGAATAGAAAGTAGAAATTTAATTGTGCAGAATATGAGATGCATGTAAACCTTAAGGCATCAGTCGTGTTCTCTCACTATTAACAGAAAGCTAGTCAAGGCTTTAGAGAAATTGTACAAAGCAGTCCAAAAAGTATTATGCAAATGAGACTAACTGGCAGTTATTTAATTAAATTCTAATGAAGTCATTTAAAAGATGCCTTTTGACCATAAATTTAAATATTTACTCCACATAAAAATAGGTAAAGATTGACCAGAGATGTAATGTGCTGACTAGAACAAATATTCATTTATTTATCTAGTCAGTAAATATTTATGTGCCTAGACATATGACACATATGACACAGTAACATTTAGTTCTTACAGCTGTGATGTTTTAAATTAATTTCTGGAGATAGGACACACTTTCTGCGAATTTAAACCAATCATGATCAGACTAGCCCATAACCACCAAAGGTAGGATTAGAGTATCGTGATATATTTTAAAGACTTAGACATATGAGGAAGAAATTGGCCTAATTTTCCAAGATATCAAATCCTCTGAGGTCCCCAGCACTTGGCAATTGATAGTCCTTTGTTTTTTACTGTGGTTGGGTTAGAATTTCAAGCCATAAATCTGCTTTATTCTCATTTTGGTTGCCAACTTGTCATTATCACCAGCCCAACCAGCCCCAGCCACCTCATTGTCAGGCATCCTTTGTATCAAAGGGTAAGCTTGAGCCAAATGTATTCTTCCTCAGAGGACTCTCCGTGGCTGAATGGCCCAGGAGATTTCCAACAGGGGGATTTTCCATTAGATTTTACCTCTTTGTCAGCAAACGCCTTGTCACCAGGGCTGTTACTTTTCACTGTTATTTTTCAAGTGTTGTCTGATGGCTCGCTTCAGTTTACAGGGCACCATTGTGGAAAGAGCTCTGTTCTGGGAAGTGAACATTCTAGGCTGCCTATAAGCCCCTCTCTGAACTATTGCGTGTGATTTTGCACAAGCCACTGACCTTCTGTGACCCTCAGTTTCCTCAAAGCCAGATGATCTGTGAGGGTCATGATGACTCCAACTTGTTTCCCCAACTAAAATTAGATATGTCTCTCTAAAATCCTCCTAGAAATCCAAATCGGCCAAGGGAAACAAACTCAAGGTTAGATGCAGGCTACTTTCTTCATTTACATCACAGTGCTTTTGGTTTTTTTCAGCTGGTACAAACTTAAAATTAAGTGAAGAATTTAGGAAAACTAACTAAACGGTATTTGAGGACTTAGAAACCATCATCAAGAACTTGACTTTGATGGGGGTGGGGTGCACCTGGGTGGCTCAGGTGGTGAAGTATCTGACTCTTGGTTTCAGCTCAGGTCATGATCTCCCGGTTCACAACTTGGAGCCTCGAGTCTGTCTCTGTGCTGACAGTGCAGAGCCTGCTTGGGATTCTCTCTCTCTCCCTCTCTCTCTGCCCTTCCTCTGCTTATGCTCGCTTGCTCTCTAAATAAATAAACAAACAAACAAACAAACAAAGTTAAAAAAAAAAAGAACTTGACTTTTTTGAGGCACCTGGCTGGCTCAGTCAGTCGAGCACCCAACTCCTGATTTCAGTTCTGGTCATGATCCCAGGGTCATGGAATCGAGCCCTGTGTCAGGCTCCATGCTGAGTGTGTAGCCTGCTTAGGATTCTCTCTCTCTCTCTCTCTCTCTCTCTCTCCCTCTGCTCCCCCCACCCCATTCGTGCTCTCTCTCTTTTTTTCTTAATTTTTTTTTTATTGTTTATTATTTTTGAGGGAGAGAGAGAAACTGCGAGCAAGCAGGGAAAGGGCAGAGAGAGAGGCAGACATAGAATCGGAAGCAGGCTCCAGGCTCTGAGCGCTCAGGCCAGAGCCCAATGTGGGGCTCAAACTCACAGACCACGAGATCATGACCTGAGCTGTAGTCAGCCACCCAACTGACTGAGCCACCCACGTACCCCTCGTGTTCTCTCTCTTTAAAAAGATTTTTTTTAACAAAGAATAAAAAGAACTTGACATTTTCAAAAAATAGGCTGCCATATAGAATTGACTAAATTCATCAGAAAATAATCCAATTCCTCCCTTCACTGTACTGCAGGGATGCAGCCTTGCTTCAAAGTAACTTGAATGTTGTAAGTCTCTAGGTTCCTTCTTTTAGTTGTGGTTATACCCTTGGAGGTTGTATAGCAAAATAGTAAAGAGCATGTGCTCCAGAGTCAAACTATCTAGGTTTAAATTTTGCTCTATCAATAACTGGCTGTGTAACCATGGGCAAGTTACTTACCCTCTCTTTGCCTGAATTTCTTTATCTATGAAATGTGGGTAGTAATAGTATCTCCCTCATAAATATGTACAATAAAGCTCCTAGATAGCGTCTGGTGCACCTGAGTCCTCAATAAATGCTAGGTAGTATGCAGTAAACCAAGCCACCAGTCCTAACCAAAAAAGAGAATTTTGATTTCTTTCAACATACCATCATCATCCTTCATCACCTCCCTCCAAAAGCTCACAAGTCACTACATTGTTTTACAGATCATACAACACCTGCAGGGACAGCTAAATTTTCAAGGCAGTTCAGTAGGGAAACCATAACCTCCAAATATTTCTGGAACACTTTCTTTAATACCTATCCAGTTGCAAATCCATCAAACCCATGCTGGGCCATTATTGCTCTCCTGAGATCTACTCAACAATTCTGTCTCCTGGCAAAGAAAGCAATCCACCTCTTAGGCATTTTTTTTTGCTGAAAGGTCGTATCTACTTGCAGTCTTAGAAATGTCTGTGAATACTGAAATGTGTAAGTTTTTCCCTTTTAACAAGATACCTCAGCCCACCACTCCTACACCACAGATCTCAGCAGCTTTCACTTTCTTTTTTTTTAATTTTTTTTTAACGTTTGCTTATTTTTGAGACAGAGAGAGACAGAGCATGAACGGGGGAGGGGCAGAGAGAGAGGGAGACACAGAATCTGAAACAGGCTCCAGGCTCTGAGCTGTCAGCACAGAGCCTGTCGCAGGGCTCAAACTCACGACCGCGAGATCGTGACCTGAGCTGAAGTCGGACTCTCAACCGACTGAGCCACCCAGGCACCCCTGCAGCTTTCACTTTCAATATTCATAGCCAATAACCTGCACAAAGATCGATCAAGCACTTCCTCTCCCTATGATTGCTGCAATGGTCATATTTTCACAAGAAAACTTTATAAATAGGTTTCACGAAATGCAAAATTTCCCCCAAATTCCTTCACGTATGCTGAATGTGGGAAGAAAATTAGGGTTACTGTTAGAACAGTACTTTTTTCTTTTCTGCTGTGACAACTGGCCGGAGTAGTTTGAAACTATAAGAACATGCCTGAGGATTAGTTGCTTGTATGTTACAAAGAGATTCACACTTGTAGTTCAGTAGATCACTCTGGAAGCTTCCCAGCAGCTTTCAGAAAAACCATTTTTCAGGTGCTTACATGAAAAGATTGAGACAAAATGGTTTTTTTACACAAAATGTTAATTAATTCTTGTTCACATATTAAAGCATGTATTTTTGTGACTATATAATGTGATACTGTATTCTTTTTTAGCTAGTTGTAAGCAGGAGACAGTGGCTTAATTCACCAACTTGGAAATCTTTGCTTGGATTACAGCTGACCAAAAAGAAAAATAAAAGGGGGGGGGGGGTGGTAGGGGCATTTTTATCTCAAAAACCAATAGTCAGATATTCTTAGGAAAATAGTGTGGGGGGGAATGTGTAAGGAGGCCTTGTGGGAAATCACTACAATGATCCTTTTAACACTCTATTTAATGAATTGGCTTGCTTTTCCTCTTCAAATTAAAAGGCCTTTCCACTTAGGCAGAGTTTAACATTAAGGAAAACATAACCTTTGTAGAAGGAAAAAAGGTGGCATCATGTCACAACCATTAAAGGGAACTTTTTTCTAGTTGGAAAACCACCAGCTGCTCCTCCACAATATTATCCACCATGATAATGACAATGATGGCTACAGTGGAGGTTACTGGTGCCTGCCTCTCTTTACCACCTGGAGCACGCACAACCCCTCCCCCCGGCCCCCAGCTGCTGTGTGTGTTGGCTGTGTTATATAAAAACACCAAAAAAACAACTTAAATGTTACAAACACTTCATAAAGTGGAGAGTCTCCATTCGGAGAGCTGCAAAATGGCCCAGAAGGCAGGAAGCTTTTATGAAAATTAATAAAGGGCAACTTCGCTACCATGGAGTCAGGAGGTTCAGTAGGAAGAGCTCTGATGCTTGTCATCAATTGCAGGCCCAAGAGGAAGAGCGGGATCTTGCACGTAGGTACTATCCCTATCTGGGATACTTCACTATCCCAGTGGAAGGAAGGCTTCCTCCTCCCACCCCACCCCACCCCAGCAACAGCCCAGCCAATGCCTTGATTCCAACTCAGCCAATGAAAAGCCATGGTACTTTCAGCTCCCAGTTTACTCCAATGGGATTTTTTATTTATAATAGCCTTCCCAACGTCCCACTTTTCCTTTGTAAAAGAAAAAAAAAAAGTGTTTCTCTCCTTTGTTCTCCAGAGTTGCCTATGGTTTTGCTGTCACTTGCTTGTCCTGGATTGCAGTTCTCTGCCATTCCCGAATGAACCCATCTTTTGCTGGAAAAATAACCAGTAGTTTTATTTTTAAGGTTCACATTAGTTAGTGGCCTGTTCAGGGATCCAGAGAAGATCCCCACATGACTCAGGCTGGTGAGCAAACAGGTGCCAGTGCCCACAGAACTGATTGGGTTCGCTTTCTCACCAAACCTGGGGTTTGAGGTTGAGTTTTTTCCTGGATTTCAAGTTCCACACTTTGTGTCTGAGCTCTCTGGGCTGTATTCAGGATCTGTTTTAAGGCTCTGGTTTTTGTTTTTATCTCTGAGAGATACCCATTTGACCTTCAGTTTGAGTCCTGTTTGGAAGCAGACTCTTGCTACTGAACCTGTGATAGCCTTGGGTCTCACCCCTTTGGACCCAGACTGTTTTTGTTTGAACTGTGCCAGTCTGAGCTGTGCTGGCTTTTGGTCTGACTCCCTTTTGGGGCAGGGCTGTTTCTGTCAGAACTGTGCTAGTGGGAAATGTGGAGGCCTTCAGTCTGACTCCTTTTGGGAGTCAGACTGTTCCAGTAAGACCTGTGCTTATTTGTACTGCATCAGTCTTTGGTCTGAGTCCTGCTAGGATTGGACTGTTCCTCCTGCAGCCGTGCTGGCCTTTGGTCTGGTTCCTTCTAAAACTGGACCATTCCTGAAAAACGTCTAAGAAATGGGATCCCAGTCATTAAATGTTTTGAGGGTGCCCCCCTACTGGGTCTCTGGCCAGTTTTATGTTCAAATACTGTGGCCCCTCCACATGCACATTTAAAATTAAGTGGACCGACTTAACCAAAAGTAATTTAGAGTTTAAATGGCCATTATGGGGAACTTTTGATCTCCGCGAACTTGTTTCACTCAAAATTAAATTAGAAATCCATAGTTCCTTAAAAGAAAAAGAAAGGAATACCAAGGAATACCTTTTTTATTTTATTTTTTGAGAGAGAGAGAGAGAGAGAGAGAGAGAGAGAGAGAGAGAGAGAATGTGAGCAGGGGAGGGGCAGAGGCAGAGAGAGAGAGAGAATCCCAAGCAGACTCCACACTCAGTGCAGAACCAGATGTGGGGCTCGATCCCACAACCCTGGGATCATGACCTGAGCTGAAATCAAGAGTTGGACATTCAACCAACCGAGCCACCTAAGTTCTCCTGAGAAGATACAGACTTCATCTTTTTTTATTGATTAGCTATACTTTTACTTTTTAAGCAGCAGCACTACCAGCATCATATAGACAAAGGTCACAGCTCCCTATACTTAAACATTTTGTCTCCCAAGGGTCAGCTCTGATCAACCCTGTAAGAAAATTCATCAAGGTCTGTCTTTAGGTGACAGCAGTGACATGTCTCAAGGGTGGCTAAGATATCCACATACGGGCAAAGCTGATAATTCCACCAAATAGGAAGATGTGTTCACACCATGTCATTTGGTTGCAGACAACTGATTTTCCCTGGATTAATACAGATTAGTTTGTCTCTATTTTTTAACTAGCCATCTTTACCTCTAACAGAAACACTTTTATGCCACAGAATTTAATAAACACATAAAAGATTCCATGACATCTCACTCATTGGTGTCTTCAAAGAGTCTGCATATGGTTGTAGGTGTTTTGTCTTCTGACACATCATCGTTAATGGAACTCAAACATGGGTCTTTGGAAGATATAGACTTTAGATGGGAAATATCTGAGTCTCTCCCTTTTAACCTTTCTTGTTGTGCAAATGTGGCCATACCTGGTTTCTAACTGCTATGCATTTTCCCTCTTATGTAGAACATGACAACCAGAAAGGTCCTTCGAGGCACCAAACGACAAAACCACTAAATATAAAGAACCTGACTACTGATCATCAATGCTTTCAAAGAAAGATCTGGATCAAAGAGGGAAATGTGAAAATTAATATAGGGGAACCTCACTGCAATAGAGTCAGTCAGGAGGTTTGGCATGGCATGGAAGCTCTCATACCCTACTACTTGTCATCAGTTTGCAGACACAATAGGAAGAGACAGACCTGCTGGGACTATTCCAGCAGGATGAAGGAGGGGCTTCCTCCTCCCTGGCAACAGCCCAGCCCATGAGCAACAGTCACAACTCAGCCAATGAAAAGCCACTGTACTTCCAGTTCCCAGTTTATTTATTTATTTTTTTTAATTTTTTTTCAATGTTTATTTATTTTTGGGACAGAGAGAGACAGAGCATGAATGGGGGAGGGGCAGAGAGAGAGGGAGACACAGAATCGGAAACAGGCTCCAGGCTCTGAGCCATCAGCCCAGAGCCTGACGCGGGGCTCGAACTCACGGACCGCAAGATCGTGACCTGGCTGAAGTCGGACGCTTAACCGACTGCGCCACCCAGGCGCCCCAGCCCAGTTTATTTTTAAAATTAACGCTCTCACAGGATAAAGAATAAGGAATAGGAAGAGAAAAACAGAAAATATCTGATTAACTGGGACTGCATAGTCAACCTTTTTTGAATGAGAAGGAACAATGAAATAAGTGTAGAGACCAGAGATGGTTTAGCATTCAGGGATTGGCTAAGAATACTGTGCCTCTGGTCACAGGGACAAGTTTCCTGACGCCAAACTTGGGCACGAGCAGCTCCATCTTGAGCCTAGACATTTATTTCAACAGCTGGTAACAACCCAATGGACAATTGCCCACTCTTTATTACGTATGTGTGTTGGGGTTAGGGGGCAGACAATGCAGACCGTGATCTGGGGCGGGAGCTGCACTACAGAATTGGTCCCACCTGGGGTAAGAAGGCCAGTCTTTTGTATCAACAGATGGGGCCAATTCTACAGCACAATGCTTGCTCCAAATCTTCCATGAGGGAAAGCTAGTCTCCAGCGTACATCACACCCTAGTTTAGTTTTTCTCCCTTGTCCTATTGTCACTCCTTCTCTGACTCCTCTTCTCCAGAGGGCACTTTCCCAATAAATAACCTGAATGAGAAACCCCACATCCTAAGGGAATTGGTATTGCATATGGTCCGAGGAAGCAAAACTGAAGATGGGACTCTGCATCACTAACCTGCTCATCGGAAAGCAGACCACATCACTGGTAGGAGGTGGTATGCTATTATTCCTGCTATGGTGATTGCTATAGACCTTTACCAGGAGAACTGGGATAGAATACAGGTGGAAAGAGGTTCATTAACTGGTGCAAGAGACGGGCATCTGGAAGGTATGTGGGAAAAAGTACCTGTAGGGACTGAGAGCATTAATAAAGAGAGAAAATGACTGGCAGATCAATTAATCAACAAGTTGAAGCAAAGTACAAGAATAAAAAAAAAAAAAGGAAAGAAAAATGGCAGTTTTACAGTGACCCTCATCTCCTACAGCTGGAAGACTTAATTGTAAGAATAGCAGAAATTGAGAGAGATTGGATTCCCAGCAAAAGCCAAAGTCAGAGCCTTAGAGCGCCTGGATGGCTCTGTCAGTTAGCGTCTGACCCCTGATCTTGACTCCAGTCATGATCTCACACTTCATGAGTTCAAGCCCTGCATCAGGCTCTCTGCCATCAGCACAGCTTGAGATTCTGTGTCTTCTCTCTGCCCTTCCCCGCTTGTGCTCGCTCGCGCTCTCTCTCTGTCTCAAAATAAATTTTTAAAAAAAGCCAAAGTCAGGGCCATGGTGGGAAAGAAGTGGGACCCTGAAAATGGAGATGGGGATATTGGAGTAGATGCATTTGAGAACCTTGGCACTCCTGTCCCCCAGATTCTCTTGAATTCCTGAGGTATGCAGAGGAGGCTTCCTCCCCATTGTTGAAAGGTAGAGCCCTCTGCTCCCCCATACACATCCACTTGAAGAGGGTTCATCTCATTCAAATACCTGACTAGGAAATGCTTGCCCTTCTCCTGATCTGACCTCTGCATCCCCTCTGAGCCATCATACCCATAATAATTAGAGTCAAATCCCAGCAAAACCCAACTGAGTAACTGCTGGGTATGCTAAGGATAGAGAAGGATTATCTTCCCAAGCAACCAGACTAACATGGATCACCAGGAACCAGAGCAGATAGCTGATAGCAGATCAGGAAAGAGAGAAATGGCACAGAACATGACTTACAGCATAGAAAGGATTTGTTCAAGGCTTCCACTTGTATTTTCCATTAGTTTGGGGAATTTATCATTTTGTTCCTAAGGTTACAAATTGTTTGATCAGCATGATTTTTCTTATACAGAGTGTTTTAAATTTGAATGATTTTATGCAGATCCCCATGACTCCCCACTCCATGATATGCAGTGGCTTTATATGTTTGCATTACTTCCGTGGCCCTTGAAGGTATTTGTTCGTTGTTCTGCTCTTCTCTCTGACCTTTGCTTTCAAACATCAATTAAAATTCTTTTTATTGCTTTTTGGACCCTCTGAAATGACTTATTGGCCTTTCTTGTAACATCTCTGTTTATGTATTCACTTAAAGTTAGCTGTTTTTTTGTATTTAAATTCTATCATAGTTTAATTTCAATTAATATCACATTTATTCATTCTTGTTTTAAGTAGGCTCCACACCCAATGTGGGGCTTGAACTCACAGCCCTGAGATCAAGATCACATGTTTGGACTGAGCCAGCCAGGCAGGTGCTCCCTATTCATTCTTATCCAAACTTCTAATCCTTCAGATTGCCTTCTAAAACTTTTTTATTATTCATGGTCACTGTGTGTGAACTTAGTTTTCTGTTATTCATCACATATGTATTTATAAAATGGTATATATTACAATAAACATGGAAAATTTCATGATCTATTTTGGTGGGAAAAGAGATTTCAAATGGGGGGGGGGGATCTTTGAAAAAGGTATAATGGAACAAAGAAAATCCCCAAATCCTTTCTTTTCTCTGTCCTGTTGACCTACTATTCTTTGCCTCTTATAAATTCCTGCACCTTACTTTTATTTGGTGACTGAATAAATGACTAAAACTAAAACTACAAAATAAAAAGAATCCCATGCCTATCTAAAAGCAGGTAAGCACCGGGGCACTTGGGTGGCTCAGTCAGTGAAGCACCGACTTCGGCTCAGGTCATGATCTCCCGGTTTGCAAGTTTGAGCCCCGCATCCGGCTCTGTGCTGACAGCTCAGAGCCTGGAGCCTGCTTCAGATTCTGTGTCTCCCTCTGTCTCCGCCCTTTCCTGCTCACACTCTTTCTCTCTCAAAAGTAAATAAACATTAAGGTAGGTTAGATTCTGGCATGTCACGCTGTGTCTGTGCTCAGGAATAATTATCACCGTCCTCCTTCAACATCTGTCTCCCCAGCTGCACCACCTCATCTTGTACCCAGCACTTGGGATGTGCCCGTCGTCTTCATAGAGTTTCAGTATGTTTTTGAATGAGTGAATGGAACATAAAAATAAGTGCATAAGGGAAGTGATGAGAGAATGGGCCATCGCCAGAAAGCCCTTGCTAATCGTCACAGGTTACTTTTATGGGCTTCTCTCCCCCACCCCTAACCACCCCCTCACTGCCATCTCGAACCCACCTATCCCTTAGCGCCACTTTCTCTTCACCGTCCTGAGCGGTTAGGGTTCCATAACTGAGGCCTGTGTGGAGTTGACAATGGTTGCGCGCCAGGGTCGAGCACCTGCTGCTTGGCCTTCAGCTGAGCGTGAGCAGGCAGTTGAGGCCTCGGTGATTAACCCCTGTGACACCATTCAAGCACCCTCCAGTCACCGGTTAATAATATGCACAGTCCTTTGAACCTAAACTTTCTCATCTGTAATTACTCTTTGAGGCACAGGAGATGTTAACAACGAGAAGTGCAATTATCCAGCTTTGCCACGAGAAGCCGCATTTACCGATATCATGATTAGGCAGTCACTAGTTGTAAATATAATCTCAAGCTTATTTCCAGTGCCACCAAATGACAGAAAGTCACCTTTTCCACATGGCCGGGCCAGTTGAGATCAGGTGATCACACCATGTTACACGAGTCCTTGCCTGCAGATATAAGGTAGGATTACTATCAGAGGTGTTATCAAATAGTATTGAGATCTGGTGGCAGAGGTTCTGGTAGTTTCTGCAGTGACAATTGAGAGAGGCAGACTGAGGAAAGAGAAGTAGAACAGAATCTCGCGTCTCATTTGCAGTGCCAGGGAGGTACCGAAGGAACACAGATTTGCCCGAGAATCTTACCTGCCCCCAGGCCCCCCGGCCCTCTCCACACCACCTCACACAGACCGTGGAACCCAGATGGCCAGGCCAGCTAACCAGTTTCTTCCTGGTTCCTATGGCAGCTACATGGTAAACTGATTGGCATCACTTCTCTCCAAACCTGTCTCCTGACTGTTGGGGAATTTCATAAAGCTGGCTCTGCCAGTATCTCCACGTCATCTACACAAACCACCCACAGAAGTTTCTGTGGAGAGAGATGTTTACATAAACACAGCAAAGCCCCCTTACCCCAAGAAAATTATCGTGCAAAAATGTGCCCTTGATGATAAAAGTTGTATTCATCAGGATTCTCACATATAAATGACTGAAACCAAAGCAAACTGGCTTGGGCAAAAAAAAAAAAAAAAAAAAAAAAAAGATACTGTATTAGTCCACAGCTGGCGAGGTCCAATTAATACAGCTGGAGACAGTTGTTCAAATGATGTCAGCAATTCATAGTCTCTGTCTCTCAATCTGCTTCTCTCTCTCTCTTTCACTCTGTCTCTCCCTGTGAGTCTCTTTGTGTCTCTGTCCCTCTGCCAGACTGTCTCTCTTTGTCTCTCTCTCTGTCTCTGTCTCTGTCGGTCTCTCTCTTGCTCTCTGTTTCTATCTGTGTCTCTCTGTCTCTGTCTCTCTCTCATGCTGTCTCTCTGTGTCTCTCTCTCTTTCTAATGCTATCCCTCTCTGTCTCTATTTCTGTCTCTCACTTTGTTTCTCTCAGTCTCTGCCTCTTTCTGTCTCTCTCATTTTCTCTCTCCAGTTCTGCATTTCTCTCTTTGGGACTCAGTCTCCTGAAGGCTCTCCCTAGAAGGTGGCAAAATGACACCCAGCAGTACCATCATTATGTCTTATCAGCTTAGCAGCTCAGCCAGAGAGAAAGGGAGTTACTCTTTCTCAGTAGCACCAGTGGAAACCCTACAATCGAGGAGTATATCTTGACTGAGATCAAGTGTCCATTTCATGACCAATCCGTGTAAACCAAGGGATAAGAATGTTGAGAAATAAAGTGAGCCTCACCAACACTGAGAATTGGGGAAGGCTTTTGCCCAAAGGAATGGCAAGTTGCTGTACCCGAAGGAGGAGAAACAAATACCAGGCCGACAATGAGATATGGGTCTTTCTGCTTGCTACAGGTGTTTACTTTTCTGCCTCATTCCTCAGTTAGAGATGTTGGCCTGCAGAATCTTTCCCCTCATGGGGCTGATTCTCCTACATCTGTAGTAATAATACTAGCTCATCCCTTCTATGGTATCTACTTTGTGCTATTTACATGTTTCTCCTCATGTATATCTCACAACTCCATATGAATTTGTTACTATTATTCCCCACATCTATAGATGAGGAAACAGAAGCACAGAGAAGTAAGGTAATTTGCCAAGGTCTCACAGCAACTAAGTGGTGGAACCAAAAAGCAAACCAGCCAGCTGGCTCCAATGGGTACTTACATCCACCTTACTGTTTTGCCTTTGTAACAGTTTTCCTTTATTCAAAACCTAGCCTCAGCAACAGGGAAGGCACCTGAAATCTTTTTCACCCAAGGCTGACACAGAATTCTAATTTCAGAGCTCGACAGCTCTGTAGTGGATAATGGTACTTGGAATTTCTTTTTTTTACTTTAAAATATAATTGACATAGAACATTAGTTTCAGGTGTACAACATAATGATTCAGTATTTGTATATATTGTGAAATGATCACCACAATAAGTCTAATGAACATCTTTCACCATACAGTTACAAATCTTGTGTGTGTGTGTGTGTGTGTGTGTGATGAGAACTTTTAAGATTTACTGTCTTAGCAACTTTCAAATATGCAACACGGGATTATTAACTATGCTGCATGTATGCTGTCACCATCCTGTACATTACAATCCCATAACTTATTTATTCTAAAGCTGGAAGTTTCCACTTTTTGACACCTTTCCTGCATTTTGCCCACCCCTCAGCCCCTACCTCCGGCAACCATCCATCTGCTCTCTGTATCCATGAGTTTGTTTTTTTGTTTAAATTCCACATATATGTGAGATTATGCAGTCTCTATCTTTCTCTGTCTGGCTTATTTCACTTAGCACAATGCCCTCAGGGTCCATTCATGTTGTCACGAATGACTAGATTTCCTTCTTTGTGTAGCTGTCTACACCATGGCTGTCTACACCATGTCTTCTTTATGGACACTTAGGTATTTTCCATAGCGTGGCTCTTGTAAATGCTGCTGCAGTGAACACGGGCGTATCTTTTCTAGTTAGCGTTGTCATTTTCTTTGGATAGATACCCAGAAGTGGAATTGCCGGATCATAGGGTATTTCTACTTTTTTATTTTTTGAGGAACCTCCATATTATCTGCCATAGTGGCTGCACCAGCCTACATTTTCACCAATGGTGCCTGAGAATTGTCTTTTTTCCACATCCTCACCAACACTCATTATTTCCTATATTTTTTATTCAATTGTAATTAACATACTGTTATGTTAGTTTCAGGTGTACTATATAATGATTCAACAATTCTGTGCGTTACTAAGTGCACTTTTAATCTCCTTTGTCTATTTCACTCAACCCTCCATCCACTTCCCCTCCAGCAGCCACAGGTTGGTAACCTCCCTCTGTATTTAAGAGTCTGTTTTTTGCTTTGCGTCTTTTTCTTGTCTTACCTTTTCAATAATAGCCATGCTAAAAGATGTGAGGTGATATCTCATTGCGGCTTTGATATTCATGTCCCTGATTATTAGTGATGCTGAACAACTTTTTGTGTACTTATTGGCCATCTGTACATCTTCTTTGAAAAAAAATGTCTGAATTTCTTAAAGATTTTTACATTTGATGTATTGACTCAGTCCAAAAAAAGCCATGGAAATAGAGGAAGTCTGAAAAATAACCTTCTCTATAACAGCATTTTCCAAACTTTTATTCACAAACCACTTCATAAATTTTGCTATATCCATATGCCACCTCAACTATTATTTACCTGGAATTTTAATTTAACTTCATCTTAAATTGACACACTTTTTATTTGGGCCTGATATACTTGAAATCATAAACTTGATGTTCTAATTGTCTTTTTCCTAAAACATATTAAATATAAACACCCAGGAAATCAAATTACAATCACAATGAGTGCCACACATATTATCAGAAAGGGTAAAATTAAAAAGACTGATGACAGGGGCGCCTGGGTGGCTCAGTCGGTTATGTGTCTGACTTCATCTCAGGTCATGGTCTCACAGTTCACGAGTTTGAGCCCCACATCAGGCTCTTTGCTGATAGCTCAGAGCCTGGAGCCTGCTTCAGATTCTGCGTCTCCCTCTCTCTCTGCCCCTCCTCACTTGCATTCTCTCTCTCTCAAACATAAATGAACATTAAAAAGTAAAAACTAAAAAATAAAATAAAAAGACTGATGATAACACATCCAAACCATTCATGCATCACGGGTGGTAATATAAAACGGTACAACCATTTTGGAAAAAAATTCCCTATGTTTCCTCTAAAAGTAAAAAAATATACCTATCCTATAACTTGACAGCTACAATTCCACACAAGGAAGGTGAGAATGTGTACAAAAAGAACAGAATGTTATTCAGCTATACAAAGGAATGAACTACTGCAACAGGGATGAAGAAAAACAGGGATGTAGAAAAAAATAGGCTGAGTGAAAGACGTATTAAGCAAAAGCATACCTATCACTGGTTCCATTTATTTGATGTTCCAAAATACGTACATCTACCTATGGTTAAATATATATATATTTATACACACACATAGCAACAGTGGTTGCCTGAGGATAAGAAGTAGGGACAGGGATTAAGGAATAACAGGCATCAGGGAGCTTTCTAGAGTGATAGTAATATTCTATATTTGTATAGGAGTTTGGGTTACACAGGTGCATGTATGCATTTTGTTAAAGTCAGTGAAGTTTACTCACACAGAAAAATAAACTATAAAAAATATTGAACTCTCATTAATGACCTATCTGCATGCTAAAGAGTTTTAGGAGAAATGTACTGATGTCTGCAATGCATTAAAAATAAGATGCAGAAAGTGCATGAAAAATAAGAGGAATTGATGGCTAGATCAAGGGATGGATAGAAGGTTATGTATGTGATAAAACAAGTATAGGAAAATGTTAATTGTAGAATCTAGGTGATAGGTTTATGGGTGTTCACCATAAAATTCTTCCTACTTGACTGTATTTTGACATTTTCCATGACAAAATGTTGGATGAAAAGTAAACACCTAACCATTATAATAAACCATTCACATAGGTACCACTTGAAAGCACATCACCTCCCTCCAGTGGTACCTGTTCATAGTCCGCAAACTCTGCTGTAGCAGAAACTCGCTTTTCTTGATGCCTAGAGTTGCAAAAGAACATTATTCCCACTCTGTTTAAGCCCATACAGCTGAGTGAAAAATTTATGGTTTAGATTCATATCCATCTCACTGCTTTTCACGTCAAAAATTACACATTTCCTCCAATTTGTCTCAATTCCAAGCTTTTCTGAAACAAAGGAACAACTGACTAAAATTTGTAAATGAGCTCTATTCTCCTTCAGGAAAGTCATTCTTGAGGAAAAAAGAGGGATTTGGCTTCTGGAAGTCTTGGTCACTGCACAAATATGTCTCTAATTTAAGGGCATGACAGAAAAAAGATCAAAGTTGACACTTATAGAACTTGGTAAGTTTCTTAAGTGCCGCCACTTAAACCATTGTCTCAGATGCTGTTGACGGTCAGCAGGAAAGGCTCAGTTGTGGTATGCAGTTATCAAGCATATAAATCTAATGACAACTCACATAAATAATGATTTGGACTAAACTATTTTTTTCTGACAAATTAATGACAATTATTCACAAGATTTAAACAATAGGCCTCAGAAGAAATTAAGAAAGCTAGAACAGCAGAACACGCAATATAAAATAAACTACAATAGGGGATTTGGAGTACAGGCAAAATAAATAAAATGATTTTTTTTTTTTTTTTACAAAGGCAATTACTATCTTGGGCAAGGGAGAAACAGCACTAAAGACAAATATTCAGCAGTCTGAATAGAGTTTGAAATGGAGAGTGTTTGAATAGCTATTAGCATAGATTAAATCTGTGGAAGAAAAGAAAAATGGCACACGCACTTTCTACTTGCTGTGGTGTCCAAAACTTCAGTGCTTCTAAAACACAGAAATCACCCTAATAGCAATTATAATTACACTGTTTATGGAAATTGTAATTCAAATGCAAACTTCGATTTTACACAGTCCAACATTAAAATGAATCAATTAGTTGCTGTTAGTGAAAATTAAAAACAACCCGCAATACGGTTTCCTTTTATACCTATGAATATGTGGGTAAACTAGCAGAGGGTAGGAATCAGATCTATGGTTTTTTTCTTGTTATAACATTTATGTGAAAATCATGTTTAACCTACTTTAGACAGACTGACATTAATAAGTTTATCTGAAATTTTTAAGAAATGACAGGATGCAGAAAGAAAACTTATCGAGGAAATATGAAGATTAGGGAAATGTCTCCAAGCCTTTGAAACTGCCCCCTAAGGGAAGAGGTCAAACTTCTGTGACTATACCAAAGGGAACTTACACATGGCTGAAAAGGACAAGAGACACTCCTGCCAGGAAGCCAGAGAGAGGAAAGTATGGATTTGGTCCTGATATCTCCTATTTGGCAAAAAAGAAAAACTTTTGTGGAAACAGCGTGATGAATAGACACACCATGAACATGGCCAGAATCATGCATAATGCAGTGGTACAGATGCTAACAGACTCACACAAGGACACTTCCATTTATTTTTTATGGGCTTTGAAAATTGATCTCTAAAGTGGTCCCAGGTGAATGTCTCCTTGGCTCAACAAATCTCTGAGAGTACTTTGATTTTCTTTGCATCCCAAATAAATCTATCCATTGTGGCTATGTCTCTTAATTGACAAAATGAAAAGATGGAGAAGCAGCCAAGTTTCTGATTAAATTAATGTGCCAGTTCTCTGAATTATGGAAGACCTCTTGAAAACCCCAAATGGATCATATGGTTTTTCTAGGACTAGTTTTTAAAAAGTGAATAAACAATAGGACCGACTCTGACAATCCAGGACTGAAATGAATTGCTACAGGATTTCTTTCTAAGCTCCCCAACCTGGAATAATTTCTTTACCCTCCCCAGTCTCATGCCAGGGAACTTTCTCATTATCCTGTCTCATCCATTCCCATTATCCTCTCTCCACTGCACACTCCTTCAAGTACTTCAATTGTTTGGAACTGCCTTTCACTTGAAGCTAAAAAAACAAACAAAAAACCCCACAAAAAACAAAAAACATTGAAGCCGATTGGAACGGGAGAGCACTGTAGTATCTCTACCAAGCAGTAAGCATCTAAATTAGCAAGTAAAAATAAAATGCGGACATCATTTCCAGTGTCCTTAACGGAGTGCAAGGGTCAGCATCCTGAATACTGGGTAGGCGGGAGAGTATAGAGTGTAAGTTTGAGTTCTGAACTACAATGTTTCCCTCTAGACATCATTTGCAGTTTAGAAGTCACACTTGGAGATTTGGAGGGCCATAGAGGCCTACCTGGAGAAGCTACTGCAAAAGGACATTTGACCCTTATAACTGCAAATTTGCACTGAGTTCAGGGATGGCACAAAGATAAAGAATACAATATAAAGGGCTCCTTCTTTAGGATGGCTTACTGAAAGCAAGTCTTTCATTTCTTCCAAAGTCTCACTGAAATGATGGAAGAATAAAATCTAAATATGAAAATCTAGTTTAAGAGGATAATTCATTATTTTTTCTTCTCTAGACTATTTTAATTTGACAGGTATAATCCTTAGACAAACGTCAGAAACAAGTTTAACTTAACTGTATGAACAGGGTTTAAAGGAAATCAGAACTGTACCAATTATGTTGGAAAATGACAGTCTCTCCCATCAGAAAAAAAAAAGTGCACAAGTACAAGATATGCAAAATTTGGTTTAGGGAGCCATTTATATAAACATGATCTTGGGGTTTTAGCTACTTCTCTTGTAGATGTATTTTAACATTTGAGCTACCCGGTCGACCCATGGCTCCTGCTGTAAAGGCTGACTAAAGTGCATATTTGTATTATGTCCACCTGCTCTCCTGCCAATAGCTAGTGAGAGCAGTGTGATCCAGGGTAAGCAAACCCAAAAACTGGACCGAGGAACAGGAATTTGGAATTGGGAAATTGGATCAGCTGTATCTTGATTCGTTTGCTACTCAAAGTGGGATCTGTGGGCCAGCAGCATCCATGTCAGCTGGGAACTTGTTAAAAAGTTACACTCCTTTCCCTAGACCTACTCAACCATCATTTGCATTTTTTATAAGACTTCTGCATGACTTTGTGGACATTCAACTTTGAGGGACACTGAGCTGGATGCTGGGCAGGGAGCACTTGAAATGAAAGGTGGTCTAGAAATTGGGCTAGATTGCTCGTGGCACACTGGAGCACAGGCAAGCCAATGTCATGGAGGAACATAAAAGGCTTGAAAAGGCCACATAGTCAAGAGAAGAGGCAAAGCAGAGCAGACCTGCAGAGTGAAGCAAAGATGTGAGGCCCTGGGGGCGAGGGACTGAGTCACCCCAACTCCATACGGTGCTGCCCAATTCCAGGACCTGGAGACATTTCATCTTCACATCTTGGATGGATGCCCTGTGAACTGTGGCAACTTTACATTGAACAATTCTTCAGTGAAGAATTAGCTCCAATGGGAGTCCCATGCTAATCCTTGATTATTTCTCTATGAGCTTCCTGTGTGATGTAGTTTCTATTAAAACTAACAAAATTTGGGAAGTTTAGTGTAAAAGGGGGAATAAACTACTTCGTAATCCACAGGATACGTGCCACGTCAGGAGTCCGGTGTTCAGTTTGGACATCTCACTTTTAAAAGGACACTGACATTTTGGAGTCTGACCTCTGAAGAGAGGCACCAGTGTATTCTGAAAGGTCTAAAAATGTAATCGATAGGGGAATGCAACAAAGGCAGGGATATTTGGCCTCTGGGGGAAAAAGGATTCTCAGGAGCCACGTCTTGAAAAAGGAGATACTATTTTCTAATATTTAAAGGATTAAATGAAGAATCGGTCTTCTAGCTTTCAGAGCCAGCCCAGTGGATGGTTGTTACAGGAAGAACATTCTTGCAATTCCAATGAAATAACAGCTGTCTCTTGAAGTGCCAAGCTGCCCATGACTACAGGTGTTAAGTCCAAAGTAAAGCAAAAGGACCCTCTTTGGAGATGTGGGAGAGGAAACCGTACTTTGAGGATAGAGCTAGACAACCTTTAGAATATGTTGTATAGCTAAGACTGTCCGCTTACAGGGCCAGGATTACAAGAAGGCTCTTTTTTCTCTTCCCATCATGAGCAAATAGAGTGACTGCTTTCGGGAACCGAGTGATCACTGAAGACCACATTTTTCTTATTTGCCTTATTCTCTGAGAACTCTACTGAGTCTCAAGACAGTTTTTGAATAAGAAGATGGTAACAGTTGTGGGAGGGGGGGATACAAAGTCGTTTGGAGTCCAAGAGAAACTAAACAAAGCTATGAGTTTGGAATGAGAATGGAACAAACCTGGTCCCAAGAGCTGGAATGTGGCGGAGTGTTAAAAAATGCCCATAGAGGCAGAGGACCTTAGCTTCTACTTTCTTCCATTTGTGATCTTGATTTCCTTTCTACTTTGATTAAAGTTATCCCTATCCATTATATCATGAAAGAAAGAAGTACAGACAGTCACATTATAATGTCCAGCTCAGGACAAACATACGCATTGCTATATGAATCTGTTGAATAATTTAGCAAACACAGAAGGCTACACAGGGATTTGAAAAGCAGAATTTAAAACAAAGGAGGAAATCTGAACAATGGATTGCTAAAGGTCAGATTTGTTAATAGAAGATCGAAGCAAATCAAATCACCAAAATTTCAATGCCCCTTCTCATCATAATTACAAACATCATTTTTTACCATCCCTAACGAGGTAATTTCAAATGCCAATTTTTATTTTTTCTAAGTATTTCCTCCTTTGTTGTACATCACCTTTCTCTCCCCATAGCCTCCATTATCCCATTCCTCTTTTATATCCCTCTATGTGCCAAATGTGTTCAAAGCATATAGTAAATAGCATTTTCTGCCCTTCTTCAGGCTCTTGCAACTGTGGAGGAAAATTCCCAGCTCTGAACATGTTAATGCGTCATGCATGCTCCATGGCTTCAGAGATCCAGACTTCAGAAAGCCCAGCTTGGATAAATGCAAGGAATGTGAATAATTCTGCTTTGGAATCCATGAAGTGCTTAGTGGAATTTAGGGACAATTTCGTTTGTGTTTTCACAATTTCGTTTGTGTTTTGCAAATGTGAAATACACATTTTTCCCACTTTTTTTTTATTACATGTGGGCAGTTTACAGACATATAGTAATAGTAAAACCACCTACGCACATGTCCATCCCTAAGACTTAGAACATTACAGAGATACCTCAGAAGCCCTGGGTACCCATAAATGAAGGCATCCTCTCCTGGTGCGAAAGACAACTACCCTTCAGAATTTTTTGTCAGTGTCAGAATTTTTTAACGGCCCCACCAGCTGCGTGAGAGTACTTTTCTCCATAATTTTATCACTTAACCCTGCATCCCCAAACAACATATTGTTAGTTTTACCTGCTTAGAAACTTTATATAATGGAATTATTTCTTTCATAAAATTTTCTTTCCTGTTTTCCAGATTAACTCAGATTAAGCACTTTTTCAGATTAACCTGTTTTCATGTGTGTAGCTATAATTCATTTATGTTTTTTAGCTACTATACAGTATCCCATAATAAAACTATAAAATAATTTCTTTTTCACGTGACTGTTAATGGATATTTATGTGGTCTTCAGGTTTTTGTTATCATGGACTCTTTTTTACATGCCTTGAGATATACAGGTGTAAGGGCTTCTCTGGGATATGTGCCTCAGATTAAAATGGATAGGTTGTAGAAATGAACGTGTTCAACTTTACTTGGTAGTGCTAACATGATTATACCAATTAACAGCCCCACCAGCTGTGTGAGAGTACTGGGTGTTCCACACTCTTACTCAAATTTGGACTTGTCTGAGTGGAATGTTTGCCAGAGGCTGAGTGTGAAATGGCACCCCACTGTGGTTTGATTTCCTTGAATACTAATGTGACGGTGTTTCATGCGGTTTTTGGGTCACATTTGTGTTTCCTCTTCTGTCTGTTTTCTATTACAGTTTTTCTCTTTCTATTGTCTTTGGGAAATATTTACATATTCTAGATTTATATCATCCTTTGTCAGTTATATCTGTTGCAAACTTCTTAAAGGTACAACTTGTATTTCGACCCTCCTTATGGTGTATTTTGAAAAACAGAAGTTCTTAATTTTAACGATAATTTATTGATCTTTTCATTTTGGGGGTCTTGACTGAGAAATTCTTCTTTAACCCAAGGTTATTAAAATGTGCTTCTATAAATGTTTTTAAAAGGATTATAGTTTTGCCTTCTTCATTTAAACATTTTTTTAATGTTTATTTCTTTTTGAAAGAGGGAGAGACAGAGGACAAGCAGAGGAGGGACAGAGAGAGAGGGAGACACAGAATCCAAAGCAGGCTCCAGTCTCCAAGCTGTCAGCACAGAACCCAATGCAGGGCTCAAACCCACAAGCCAAGTCGTGAGATCCTGACCTGAGCCGAAGTCGGATGCTTAACAGGACAGACGGAAGGACAGACTGAGCCACCCAGGCGCCCCTTGCCTTCTACATTTAAATGTATATTCTACCTTGGATTGATTTTTATGTAAATGTGTAAGGCAGGGATCTGTTTCATTACATTCAGCAGAATAACCAGTTTTCTCAGCTGTCGTTACTGATAGTCCTTTCTTAGCCCATCAATGTGCATTGTCCACTCTATAATTTTTCAGGTTGCTGTGTGTGAGTCATTTTATATTCCATTTGTCTGTTTGTATATTCCTGTAACAATACTATACTTCTTAGTTGCTATTACTTTATAATTAAATTTCTGATATCTGATAGATCAAGTCCTCTTATTTAAACCTTCTTAATGGGTAGCATTTGATTTTTTCATACATAGTCTATATCCATTTAAATTTACCCACATATTTGCCCTTTCAATTATTCTTCATTTCTTGTATTTTCATGATTTGATCTGGGATCATTTTACTTCTGTCTGAAAAATTTTCTTCAGTGTATCTATTGGTGCATGTGTCCCAGTGTCCTATTTCCTAGGTTTGTGTTATCTAAAGTTACCATTTTTGCTTCATTTTTTTAAACAATATTTCGCTAGATGTCAAAATCTACACTTTAAATATATTTCTCTTTCCACACTTTAAATATATTATTCTATTTTCTGGCTTTCATCATTTCTGTTGTCTTATTTTTGTTCGTTTGAAAGTATGTTTCTTATTTTTTTAATGCTTTTCATATTTTCTCATTTTCTTTACAGTCAAGGTTTTCTTTATATTTCTCTTTTTTTAATTTTTTTAAATGTTTTTATTTATTTTTGAGACAGAGAGAGACAGAGCATGAGCAGGGGAGGGGCAGAGAGAGGGGGAGACACAGAATCTGAAGCGGGCTCCAGGTTCTGAGCTGTCAGCACAGAGCCCGACGCGGGGCTCGAACTCACGGAGTGTGAGATCATGACCTGAGCTGAAGTTGGACGCTCAACCAACTGAGCCACCCAGGCGCCCCTCTTTATATTTCTCTTGTTTGGTTTTGTGGCATTTCTTCAATCTGGTTTATCACTTTTCATATATCTTAAAATATTCTCAGGCATTATCTCTTCAAATATTGCTTTTACCACTCTCTTTTCTAGCCTTCTTTAATTAAATATATGTTTATTTTCTATTGACTTATTTTCTAGCTTACTAATTATCTTTTCAGGTGTGTCTAATCTTTAAACCCATTTACTGAGTTCTTTATTTTAATTATTGTCATTTTCAGTTGGTTTTTTAAAATAGATTCAAATTCTTGCTACAATTCTTTTTCTCAGTATATATTCTTCGGTATATGAACCTATTATTTTAAAATCCATGTCTGGTAACTTCAATAATTGAATCTCCTATAGGTCTATTTATTTTGCCTGTTTTATTCTTTTCTTTTGGTTTTTGGTCAATTGTCTTATATCCTGGTTTACCTGCTAATTTTTTATTGAATACCAAACATCACATATTTAAAAACTGGAGAAATAATCAGAAGTTTTGAATGAACTTATGTTCCTCTAGAGAGGATTCACTTTTGTTTGTAACAAAATTAAAAATGAGGTCAGATCATCTTAATCCTATTTGGGAATGAGCTAATTTGAATCTGTTTTTTTGTGAGACCTGGACTGTTTCTAGTTCATTTTTTTTGCCTCGGCTATAGCCATTCAAAGATCCTATGTGAAAGTTTGGGTTGTTTCTCAGGGCGACTCCTCTTTCCAGGCCCAAAACTCTGATATTAGTCTCCTAGCCCTCATAAAACTGTCTGCTCACCTTCTCTTCATTTTATCGTGATTCTCTTTTTACCCTTTCATTCTGCTGCTTACAAATTGGTGAATGCCTCAACTAGACAAGTGACACTGAATATCAAGTTTATCTCTTTGCATTTCTTATTCCTTCTATGCAAGATTTTAACCCTTCAAATCCTCACTGCCTTAGTAGCTCTCTGATACCTTCAAATGGGTTGTTGTTTTTATATTATCTAATTCTTCACAGAAAATGTTTGATATCCTAGACCTTCATAGCCAGACCTTTCTGTTTAAATTTTAGAATGAGTTTGTCAAGTTTTATTTTTTAAATGTGAGATTTGTATTGAAAATTTATTGAATTGAAATTGAATTCAAATATTATTTTGATAAGAATTGACAACTTTAGTATATTAAGACTTCCTCTCCCTGAACATGATATATCTTCTTTTAGACCATCTTTCATGTCTTTTAATTAAGTTTTTTATTTTCTCTATTATGGATCTGGACCTGCTTAGATTTATTGATAGTTACTTCATGTTTATATCACTATTGTAGCGTATGTATTTTTTCTACCACATTTTCTGGTTAGTGTTATAAAGATATAACACTTTGGGGGTGCCTGGGTGGCTCAGTCAGTTAAGCATCCAACTTTGGCTCAGGTCATGATCTCGCGGTCCATAAGCTCCAGCCCTGCGGCCAGCTCTGTGTGACAGCTCAGAGCCTGGAGCCTGCTTTAGATTCTGTCTCCCTCTCTCTCTACCCCTCCCCGGCTTGTTCTCTGTCTCTGTCTCTCTCTCTCTCAAAAATAAACAAACATTAAAAAAAAAATTGTTTAAGATATAGTAACTTTGTGTTACTTCTTGTAATTTAACTGTAGATTCTTTTTGTTTTCTATGAACAGCTTTATCATCTAAAAATAATGAGAGTTTAATTTCCTTGTTTTCAATACTTGCATATTGTTAAAAATTTAATCTTATTGTATGGGGAATATTACTGTGTCTACAACATCTAGCATAACATTGAATGAAAATGATGATACTAGCGGAGCATCTGGGTGACTCGGTGGGTTGAGCGTCCAGCTTCAGCACAGGTTATGATCTCTGGGTTTGTGAGTTCCAGCCCTCCATGGAGCTGGGTGCTGACAGCTCAGAGCCTGGAGCCTGCTTCGGATTCTGTGTCTCCCTCTCTCTCTGCCCTCCCCTTCTCATGCTCTGTCTCACTCTCTCAAAAATAAACATTTTTTAAAAATTTAAAACAAAATTCACAGAAAAACATAGTTAAAATGTAAGCAAACAATCACACTCCTCAGTAATAAAAAATGCAAATAAAAAAAAGAAAGTGATGATAATAGGGCATCCTTATCTTGATCTTGATCTTCAACATTTAACCTTAAAATATAATGTTCACTGTGGAATTCTGGTAGATTTTTCTTCATCAAGTTAAAGACTTTTCTTATTTTGCTAAGATTTTGCATAAATGGATGTTGAATTATATTGAAAATTTTTCCTGCATCTTTAAAATTTTTTCTGTTTTGTTACTTTTATACTTATTGGCTTTAAATATTTAGTCAGTTTTTCACTTACCATGTAGTTGTCACTTAGTCATGTTATCTTTTTGCTATATTGCTAAACTAATTTGTTAAAATTTTGTTCAGACTTTTGCATATATATTCATAATTGAGTTTGGCCTGCAATCTTTCTTTCTTTTCTTGTGCTATACTTGTCTACATTAGAAATAAGTATTATATTAATCCCATAAAACTTTTAAAATTAAAGAACAATTTTTAAGACTTTTTCTAGAGCAGTTTTAGGTTCATAGCAAAATTGTGAGCAAGTTACAGATTTCCCATAAATCTCTTGCCCCCACACTGCCTCCCCCTTATTGACATCCTCCACCAGAATGGTACATTTGTTACAACTGATGAACCTACAGTGACATATCACCCACCCAAAGTCCACAGTTTACCTTAGAGTTAATTTTTGGCATTGTACGTTCTATGGGTTTGGATAAAGGTATGACACATATCCATCATCCGTATTATACAGAGTATTTTCACTGCCCTAAAAATCTGTGCTCCACCCATTTATCCCTCTCTTTCAACTCCTGACAGTCACTGATCTTTTATTGTCTCCATAATTTTGCCTTTTCCAGAATGTCACACAGTTGGAATCATACAGTATGTAGCCTTTACAGATTGCCTTCTTTCACTTAGGGATATGCATTTAGGGTTCCTCCATCCCTTTTCATGGCTTGATAGTTCTTTTCTTCTTAGCACTGAATAATATCCCATTGTCTGGATGGGATATTATTATCCCATCCATTCACCTACTGAAGGACATTGCTTCCAAGTTTTGACAATTATGAATAAAGCTGCTATAAACATCTATGTACAGGTTTTTGTGTGGACATATTCAAGTCCTTTGGGTAAATACAAAGGAGTTGATTGCTGGATCATATGACCAGAGTATGTTTAGTTTTATAAGAAATGCCAAACTGTCTTACAAAGTGGATGTACCATTTTGCATTTCCCCTAGCAACAAATGAGTTCCTATTGCTCCACATTTTTGCCAGCATTTGGTGTTGTCAGTGTTCCAGATTTTGGCCATTCTATGGGTGTGTAGTGGTTTCTCACTGTTGTTTTAACATTCAAATCAAGGGCGCCTGGGTGGCTCAGTCTGTTAAGCACCTGACTTTGGCTCAGGTCATGATCTCATGGTTTGTGGTTTTAAGCCCTGCTTCAGGCTCTGTGCTGACAGCTGGGAGCCTCTCTCCCCATCCCCTGCTTGCTCTTTCTCTCTCAAAAATAAATATTTTTTTACACATGCGAAGTAAAGATGGTGTGGAGCATATTTTCACATGCTTATTATTTGACATCTGTATATCTTCTTATTTTTTTATTTTATGGAAAAAATACATATAATATGAGAATTAGGTATACCTTAAATATTTGGTTGAATTTTCTTTTTAGATCATTTAGGATTCACTCAAGGAAGCACAGCACTGGATATTATACAATAAAGAGTTTATTGTAGAAATTAGATCTTACATAATTTTAAGAGCAGCTGGGAGAGGAAGGTCCAGACTAGAGATATGGAGAATCAGAGGAAAGTCACTTATGAGCATCCCTGATGCAATGAGATGCACAGATAAGGTAAAGTTTGCAGAAAAATCTGCAAAGCCAGGTGCTCCTACCTCCTCAAGTGGGAGCATGAAGCACAGCCAGTGGGGAGGTTAATGGAAGAGTTTTGTATCTGTGTTAAGTGGTGGCTTGGGAACACTGATATGCATTATATCCAACAATCAGGAAAAAGAGATGAACACCAAGCAATGGAGATGAAGAACAATCTGCATCCTGACAGTAATCACCACAGGGAAGAGTGAGAACTAGCTGGCACCCATGCACCTGTCTTTCACTGTATCTAACCATGATGACCAACCATATCACAAAAACACATAGGAATAAAATTGGGGGAACAGTTCCAGTTTCCCAAGTTGACACAATGCAAGGCTACCAAATATGTAAAGCTCGATATTTTCCTTGTGGAAAGATTTAAAAAATTTTTAATTTCTTTAATGAGTTTAGGACTATTCAGGTTTTCTGTTTCTTTCTCTGTCAGTTTTGGTAAGCTGATTTTTTTTTTTCTAAGCAATTGTCCATTGGATTAAATTTGAGATTTTATTCCCACAAAATTATTCATACTATTCTCTTATTCTTTAAATTGCTACCATGTCTGTAGTTTTATGCCCTTTTCATTCATAACATTAGTTGTTTATTCTCTCTTTTTTTCTGATTAATATTGTTGTATATTTGTTAAACTTTTTAAAACAACTGACTTTTGGCTTTTTTAATCCTCATTTTTTTTCCTATTTCATTAATTTCTCCTCTTATCTTTATGAAATCTTTGGTTATACTGTCTTTGGATTTATTCCACTTTTTTTTAGCTTCTTCAGTTTTAGTATATGTGGTGCCAAAGCGAGCACCTTAGCTTCTTCAGTTGAGTGCTTTTTAGCTCATTAATTTTCTATTTTTTCCTTTATAGGGATATAAAGCTATAAAATTCCCTCTCAGTGACAGTTTAGTTATATTCCATTCATTGTGGTGTGTAGAATTTTCACAATTGTTCAGCTCTATGTATTTTCTAATTTCCATTATGACTTCTCCTTTGGCTCATAAGTTATTTGGAAATGTTTAATTATCACTTTATTATTAACTCTAACTTAATTTCATTATGGTCAGAGAATATGGTCTATATCACCATATTCGTGTGGTCCCCAGAAACTTATTGAAGCTACATTATTAATTAGCACATATTAATTCTCATGAAGTTGTATGTTCACTATATATATCCAATTATAATTACTGTACTTTAAAGTCTTCTATATCCTCACTATTGTTTTTGTCTTCTAAGTTTATTAATTACCAAGAGTAGTATGATAAAATCTACTGTGATTCTATTTTCTTCAATACTTCTGATAAGTTGTTAATACATTTTTTGCTTTATATATTTGAGGATGGGTATTATGTGTATATGATTATAGAATTGTAATATATTTCTGGAAAAATAAACATTTTATCATTATGAAGTAATTTCTTATCTCTAATAATGTATTTTATTATTCATCTTCACTTCCCTTCAACTTTGGATATAATCTTTAAGAACCAATAAAATGAATAGAATATCTGCCCCACTAATTTCTGTAGATTGGATGTGAGAATTAATGAGGTCAAATAAGATAGGAATATAAAAATTAGAAGTCATAATGCAAATGTAAGATGTAATTCTGGAGGGGCGCCTGGGTGGCGCAGTCGGTTAAGCGTCCGACTTCAGCCAGGTCACGATCTCGCGGTCCGTGAGTTCGAGCCCCGCGTCGGGCTCTGGGCTGATGGCTCAGAGCCTGGAGCCTGTTTCCGATTCTGTGTCTCCCTCTCTCTCTGCCCCTCCCCCGTTCGTGCTCTGTCTCTCTCTGTCCCAAAAATAAATAAACGTTGAAAAAAAAAATTTAAGGTATAATTCTGGAGAAAAATATTTTAATTCCACACATTCAAAGACTTTTTAATAGTGCAAACTATCATACATATCCACATTTATAAGACTAGGTAGGCTTAAATGCGATTTGGATATAAATGGTTTAAAAGCTCAATCACAGCCCAGTCATTACCATACTTCTTTAGGTGGTATTTCCTTACCATTGAGGCAACAGGTGGAAATACTAACAAAAGCAGGTGATGATAGTGAACAATTTTGGAAAGTTGCTATTGACAGAGATCACGTGGTTCTAGAACTCCAATTACATATTCTCTTACCTATCATTAGAAGCCACCACCTGTGTCTTTTGTGCCACTGTCTCCAGTTATAACAAATTAATATGTATTTAAAATTAATGTCCACATTTGACAGGGTATTTCTACTTGGTTTAACAGCTGGCAACAAATGTTAGAAAAATATCTCACTAGAATATACAGACAAAGGGGTTATTCTCATAACACATGGTGTATTAATTACTATTGGAATTATGAAAGTCAACTGAGATTTTCAGAACCCTTATGGGGTTTCTCAAATGCATCTTCTGCTTATAAGCATTCTGCCTTTAAAAAATAGATAAAAATGAAAACAAAACAAAAACTTTCCCAGCTCTACATAGGCATAGATGAACTGCACAGTGTTGTCTGATACTAACACGGTCATTAATTAATGGTCTCATTAATTTTCTTTATCCAATGCATAAAACTTGATGAATAATCAACCAACATACCCCAAACATATATGTCTGAGGTAGTCATTTTAACGTAAAAAATAAATTGAATGTTTAATCTCTCATGATATTTGTGTACAATGCCCTTGAAATTCTGACCCAGGGGATTAGGGCGCTGCTCTTTGCCCCATCTTCATGTGCCACTTGCCTGGATTCGAAGCAGTACAAACAAGTTTACCATAGTGTAAGCTAATACTATTGAAACAGTGGTCTTAAAAGGGGGCAAAATAATAACAATAATAACATGATTTAATTTTATGGTAAGCATTATGGTAAGCATGTACATGCATCATTTCACTTCAAAGCACAACAATCTTATGACAACAGTAATGTTATTCTCCCCATTGTAGAGATGAGGAAATTGAAGTTTAGAGAGATTAAGTAGTTTGAACAAGGTAACAAAGCTAGTAAGCGATACAGTGGGATTTAAATCCAGTCCTGTGGACTTCAGAGACCATCTTCTTGACGACTATATTATGTATTGTCATTATATACATACTGACACCACCTCACCTATGTGGAATTGATGTATCTGCATTCTGAGAATGTAGCCTAGAACAGTAAGGAAAAAATAAAAGGATGCAATATGCCAAAAGTCTAAGGGCTAAATTTATATACTTTACTCACTAAATGTTCTTAAACTTGCCTTCAATATACATTTATTCTTACTTTTGGTTACAATGCTAACTTTCTCGGTTATCTGAACACAAGTTTACAAAACAGAAGCAATAAGGAAGGTGACGAGGAGCTTGCAGGGAAGGTAATTGATAGAGACATGAGAGTTGACAGCTTGCAAGTCTATAAGAAAAGTAAAATATTTGGACTCAAGAACCTTTAATATACAGTAAAGGAGCTCTGATCATCACAGAATGGTAGCATTTTATTATGGCTGATGTGTGAAGCCATATGTTGTCAAGCTGTTATGTTGTCAAGAAAATGTATACTTATGCTCGATGTGTTTTATAAAATGATAGATATACTTATGCTCAACATGTTTTATACAATGATAGAGACAGTTATCCTGGACTAATAAAAGAACATTGGGTGTTTAAAGCAGTAAGGCTTTGAGTATCTCAATACCTCAGAGGTAGTAATAACATCTCAGTTTGTATTGGTATTTGCTGTGACTTTAAGTTGTTTTCACACAAAGGATGATTCATTTTAGAGCTAAAGAAACCAAGGTGCAAACACTTGACTCACTGTCCAAAACGATTCCCTAAATGTTCTCAATGGCAACAGTTTTACTATACTTTCATTATTCTGGCAGATTAATGATATAAATGAAAAATATGAACCCAAATAACTCAGGCACTAACGTGGGATTTATAACTCTTAGTTTAGAATGCATCCTAGTAACTGTTTGGAAGATGGTGGTGGAGTAGGAGGACCCTACACTCACCCTGTCCCATGAGTACAACTAGATAACTATGAAATCATCCTAAATACACCAGAAGTGGGCCTGAAGACAGGTAGAACAAACCTCACAACTAAAGGTAGAGAAGAAGTCACATCAAAGAAGATAAGAAGTGTAAAGATGGGCTTGGAAAAGAAACAGATAATGGCTGCTGTTGGAGGTGGGGAGCATCATCATAGAGAGGGGTAAGAGACAGACTAGCACACAGAGGAGCACATGGGGAAAAGGAATCTCCATATCAATTGGCTTAGAAAGCAAGAGGAGCCAAATTCATGAGTTCTTGCAACCAGCATCAGTTGAAACCTGGAGTTTTAAAGGTCACCATGCTTGCTTCTGGGAGAGCTTGGAGACCATTGAGTCTGCTCTTGGAGAAAAGGCAGGAAAACATCTCAGGAACATACAGCATGGAAACGGTGATCCGAAGAGCACCTGGGGCACACAGTGGGGAGATTATTCACTCATCTTGAAGCACATCCCAGAGAGACAGCACTCATGGAGAGACCTCTAAGGGAACACAGAAACTGGCAGGTGCCGTGTCTCTCCTCCACCCCTCAGCATAAATACAGAGCCACTTGTGGGAACCAGCACAGCACTGACACTCACTACCTAACTTGCTTACTGACAAGCCCCAACCCTTGTGGAGCTGCCACTCTCAGTTGTGCTTGCCTCAGTCCCAGGACAGTGGATCCCCTCTACCGGAAGCCCAGCCCAAACCCCTGTTCAAACCACCTCCTGACCTGGGGATTTTGCAGAGCCTCAGTTATGGTGGTGGTAGTGACAGGTCTCATTTCACAAACAGACCAGAGCAAACTTAGTTAAAATGTGCCACGTGCAGGCCAGGGACCAAACACTGTTCATAACAGGCAAAGAGGGGCTCTGCAGTCAACTGGTCTAAAAGATAAAGCAGCCAGGACAAAATAGCAGAGCACACACAGCACCCACTGGAGACACTCCAGGAAACACCAGGTCCTGGGAAGCAGGGGCACTGCAGGATCTCTTCTTCATAAGGCCATTGCCCTCAAGAATAGGAGAGGTAGCTGACTTTCCTAACATGTAGCAACAGGCATAGAGACTTAGACTAAATGAAAAGACAGAAATTTATCCCAAATGAAAGAACAGGACAAAACCATGACCAGAGATCTCAGTGAAACATATGTAAGTGACATGCCTGATACAGAATTTAAAGTAATGATCATAAGGATACTCACTGGACTTGAAAAAAGAGTGGAGGACATGAGTGAGACTCTTAACACAGAGATAAGGAATACTACAGCAGAGATAAAGGGCACAATAAACAAAATGAGAAACATGCCCAATAGAATGAACAGCAGTCTGAAAGAAGCAGAAGAATGGAGAAACATCTATCATGCAAATGAATACCTAAAGACAGTCAGAGTAGCAATACTTACATTGCACAAAGTAGACTTTAAAACAAAGATGATAACAAGAGACAAAGAAGGGCACCATATAATAATAAAGCGGATAATCCAATTAGAAGATACAACAATTGTAAATATTTATGCACCTAACATGAAACACCCAAATGCATTAAACAGTTACATCAATGGACAGATTATCTCAACAGAAAATCAATGAGGAAACAATGGCTTTGAATGACACACTATAACAGATGGATTTAACAGATATATTCAGAACATTCCATCGTAAAGCAGCAAATACACATTCTTTTCAAGTGCACCTGAAACATTCTCCAGAATAGATCACATATTAGCCCACAAAACAAGCCTTAACAAATTCAGATCAAAGTCATACCATGCATATTTTCGGACCATAACACTATGAAACTAGAAGTCAACCACAAGAAAAAAATCTGGAAAGACCACAAATACATGGAAGTTAAACAGCATGCTAAACAATGAATGAGTCAACCAGGAAATAAAAGAAGAAATAAAAAGGTACATGGAAACAAATGAAAATGAAAATACAATTGTCCAAAACCTCTAGGATATGGCCAAAACAGCTCTGAGAGGGAAGTCTATAGCAAGACAGGCCTACTTCAAAAAGCAAGAAGCCTAGCCTTACATCTAAAGAAACTGGGAAAAGAACAACAAACAAAACCTAAAACAAGCAGAGGGAAGGAAACAATAAACATTAGAGCAGAAATAAATAATAAAGAAACTAAAAAACAATAGAACAGATCAATGAAACTAGGAATTGGTTCTTGAAAACATCAATAAAATTGATAAACTTCTGGCCAGACTTATCATGAAAAAAGAGAAAGGGCTCAAATAAATAAAATCACAATGAGAAAAGAGAAATAACAATCAACACCACAGAAACGCAATTATAAGAGACTATTATGAAAAACTATGTGCCAACAAATTGGAAACCTAGAAGAAATGGATAAATTCTTAGAAACATATAAACTACCAAGACAGAAACAAGAAGAAATAGAAAATTTAAACAGATCAATTAATTACCAGCAATGAAACTGAGGCAGTAATCAAAAAACTCCCAACAAACAAAAGTCCAGAACCAGATGGCTTTGCAGGCAAATTCTACCAAACATTTAAGAAAAGTTAATACCGATTCTTCTCAAACTATTCCAAAATATAGGAAAGGAAGTAAAACTTCCAAATTCATTCTAAGAGGCCAGTATTACCCTGATACCAAAACCAGATGAAGAAACCACTAAAAAAAGAAAACTATATGTCAATATTCCTGATGAACATAGATGCAAAAATTCTCAACAAAATACTAGTAAATTGAATCCAACAATACATTAAAAAAAAAACATTTACCACAACTAAGTAGGATTTATTTCTGGGTTGCAAGGGTGGTTCAATATTCACAAACCAATCAATATGATACATCATATCAATGAGAAAGGATAAGAACCATACAATCATTTCAATAGATGCAAAAAAAGCATTTGACAAAGTACAACAACCGCTCATGATAAAAACTCTCAACAAGTAGGTTTAGAGGGAACATGCATCAACATAATAAAGCCCATCTATGAAAATCCTGCAGTTAATATCATCCTAAATGGGGAGAAACAGAGCGTTTCCTCTACGGTCAGGAACAAGACAGGGATATCCACTCTCACCATTTTTATTCAACATAGTACTAGAAGTCCTAACCACAGCAATAAGACAACAAAAATAAAAGGCGTCCAAACTGGTAAGGAAGAAGTATAACTTCCACTATTTGCAGATGACATGATACTATATAGAGTAAAACCTGAAAGACTGTCCACCAAAAGCCTGCTAGAACTGATAACCGCATTTAGTAAAGTTGCAGTATACAAGATCAATGTGCAAAAATCTGTTGCATTTCTATACACTAATAATGAAGTAGAAGAAAAAGAGAAATTAAGAAAACAATCCCATTTACAATTGCACCAAAAATAATAAGATACGTAGGAATAAACCTAACCAAAGAGGTGGAAGACCTATACTCTGAAAACTATAAAACACTGATGAAAGAACTCAAAGGTGACACAGAGAAATTGAAAGACATTCCATGTTTTTGGATGAGAAGAACAAATATTGTTAAAATGTCTATAGTACCTAAGGCAATCTACACATTTAATGCAACCCCTATCAAAATACCAACAGCATTTTTCACAGAGCTAGAACAGATAATCCTAAAATTTGTATGAAATCACAAAAGACCCCATATAGCTAAAGCAATCTTGAAAATGAAAAGCAAAGCTAGAGGCATCACAATTCCAGAATTTAATTTATATTACAAAGCCGTAGTAATCAAAACAGTATGGTACTGGCACAAAAACAGACACATAGATGAACAGAACAGCCCAGAAATAAACCCACAACTATATGGTCAATTATTCTTCAACAAAGCAGGAAAGAATGTCCAATGGGAAAAACACAGTCTCTTCAACAAAAGGTGCTGGGGAAACTGAACAGCAACATGCAAAAGAATGAAAGTGGATCACTTTCTAACACCATACTCAAAGATAAATTCAAAATAGATTAAATGCCTAAATGTGAAACCCAAAACCATAAAAATCCTAGTACAGAGCACAGGCAGTAATGTTTCTGGCATTAGCTGTAGCAGCTTCTTTCTAGATATGTCTCCTGAGGCAAGGGAAATAAGAGCAAAAATAAACTATTGGGACTACATCAAAAATAAAAGGCTCTGGGGCATCTGAGTGATTCAGTCAGTTAAGAGTCTGATTCATGGTTTCAGCTCAGGTTATGATCTCATGGTTTGTGAGTTCAAGCCCTGCATCAGGCTCCGCACTGATGGTGCAGAGCCTGCCAGGGATTCTCTCCCTATCACCCCTTTCTCTCTACCTGATCCCTGCTCACATGAGTTCTCTCTCAAAATAAATAAATAAAAACTTAAAAAAAATAAAAATAAAAAGTTTCTTCTGCACAGCAAAGGAAACAATGAACAAAACTAAAAGGCAACTACAGAATGGGAGAAGATAATTGCAAATGACATATCCAATAAGGGCTTAGTATCCAAAACACATAAAGAACTTATAAAACTCATTATAGTGGGGCGCCTGGGTGGCGCAGTCGGTTAAGCGTCCGACTTCAGCCAGGTCACGATCTCGCGGTCCGTGAGTTCGAGCCCCGCGTCAGGCTCTGGGCTGATGGCTCAGAGCCTGGAGCCTGTTTCCGATTCTGTGTCTCCCTCTCTCTCTGCCCCTCCCCTGTTCATGCTCTGTCTCTCTCTGTCCCAAAAATAAATAAACGTTGAAAAAAAAAACTTATAACACTCAACACCCAAAAAACAAATAATTCATATAAAAAATGGGTAGAAGACATGAACAGACATTTCTCCAAAGAATACATACAGATGGCGAACAGATCCATGAAAAGATGTTCATCATCACTTACCATTAGGGAAATACAAATCAAAACTACAATGAGATATGGCCGCACACCTGTCAGAATGGCTAAAATCAACAACAGAAGAAACAACAGGTGTTGGTGAGGATGTGGAGAAGAAGGACCCTTCGTGCACTGTTGGTGGGAATGTGAACTGGTGCAGCCACTCTGGAACACAGTATGGAGGTTCCTCAAAAACTTAAAAATAGAACTACTCTGATCCAGCAATCACACTACTGGGTATTTACCCAAAGAGTAAAAAAACACTAATTCAAAGGGATGCATGCACCCCTACGTTTATTGTAGCATTGCATTGTTTATAATAAACAAATTATGGAAGTCGCCCAAGTGTCCACCAACTAATGAATAGATAAAGAAGATATGAGATACACACACACACACACACACACACACACACACACACCACATATTGGAATATTATTCAGCCATAAAAAAGAATGAAATCTTGCCATTTGCAACAACGTGGATGGAGCTAGAGAGTATAATGATAAGCAAAAAATCAGTCAGAGAAAGACAAATACCGTATGATTTCATTCATTTGTGGAATTAAAGAAACAAAACAAATGAGCAAAGGGGGGGGCGAAGGAAAGAGAGACAAATCAAGAATATACTCTTAAGTATAAAGAACAAACTGATGTTTGGAGGTGGTGGAGGGAAGGGTTAAATAGGTGGTGGGGATTAAGGAGTGCCTTTGTGATGAGGACAGAGTGATGTATGGAAGTGTTGAATCACTATATTGTACACCTGAAACTAACATAACACTGTATGTTTACTAACTGGAATTAGAAAAACAAAAAAAAAGAATGCATCCTGCAGGCTTAATTGTTGAGTGGGCACATCTTCATTTTCTATTGGCCCACCAGAAATGGAATTGAATCATGCCAGAATGGCCAAATATTCACTGCAGAAGAAAAAAAATATATGACCACCAGTTAGGTGGTTTGTTTTGTAATTTATATGCTTCCTTAAAGTCTCTGTTTCACATATATGCATGATTAACATAATACTAAATGTTTTATCACATATTTTCCTATCGAGCTATATTGTTGCTAGCATATGGCTACTAGCTACAGAAGTCCTATGAAGTTCCAAATGGGGAAGTACTTTCTGCTTCAGGCATGTCCAAATTGGAAGAGCTCGAGATGAATCAATGCATAGAACTAGGGTTTCTCATTTAAAGATTTGAAAAAAGAAAGAAAAAGTAAAACAAAACAACATCTTGCCTATCACAGCTACTCAAATGACTAAGTATTTTCCTTTTCTTCCAAAATTATTTTTAAAGATTTATTATTTAGTGCTTTTAACACATTTTCAATTATCACACAATAATCATTTACTCATATGAAAATGATATGAGTTGGAAATCAAGGCAAATAGGTGAAACTGGAACAATATGGTTTTAAAATAATATAGGGTACTAAGCCTTCATTAGATGCTAGAAAAAGAGGGCAGAATGCTCATTTTCTATGTAGTAGGCGACATTTAGTCAAATAGAATCACAATCAGGCATTGTGCCCAATGAGATCGTAAGAGTCAAGAAATAAAAATATGGCACAAAAACAGACACATAGACCAATGGAATAGAATAGAAACCCCAGAACTAGACCCACAAACGTATGGTCAACTCATCTTTGACAAAGCAGGAAAGAACATCCAATGGAAAAAAGACAGCCTCTTTAACAAATGGTGCTGGGAGAACTGGACAGCAACATGCAGAAGGTTGAAACTAGACCACTTTCTCACACCATTCACAAAAATAAACTCAAAATGGATAAAGGACCTGAATGTGAGACAGGAAACCATCAAAACCTTAGAGGAGAAAGCAGGAAAAGACCTCTCTGACCTCAGCCGTAGCAATCTCTTACTCGACACATCCCCAAAGGCAAGGGAATTAAAAGCAAAAGTGAATTACTGGGACCTTATGAAGATAAAAAGCTTCTGCACAGCAAAGGAAACAACCAACAAAACTAAAAGGCAACCAACGGAATGGGAAAAGATATTTGCAAATGACATATCGGACAAAGGGCTAGTATCCAGAATCTATAAAGAGCTCACCAAACTCCACACCCGAAAAACAAATAACCCAGTGAAGAAATGGGCAGAAAACATGAATAGACACTTCTCTAAAGAAGACATCCGGATGGCCAACAGGCACATGAAAAGATGTTCAGCGTCGCTCCTTATCAGGGAAATACAAATCAAAACCACACTCAGGTATCACCTCACGCCAGTCAGAGTGGCCAAAATGAACAAATCAGGAGACTATAGATGCTGGCGAGGATGTGGAGAAACAGGAACCCTCTTGCACTGTTGGTGGGAATGCAAATTGGTGCAGCCGCTCTGGAAAACAGTGTGGAGGTTCCTCAGAAAATTAAAAATAGACCTACCCTATGACCCAGCAATAGCACTGCTGGGAATTTATCCAAGGGATACAGGAGTACTGATGCATAGGGGCACTTGTACCCCAATGTTCATAGCAGCACTCTCAACAATAGCCAAATTATGGAAAGAGCCTAAATGTCCATCAACTGATGAATGGATAAAGAAATTGTGGTTTATATACACAATGGAATACTACGTGGCAATGAGAAAAAATGAAATATGGCCTTTTGTAGCAACGTGGATGGAACTGGAGAGTGTGATGCTAAGTGAAATAAGCCATACAGAGAAAGACAGATACCATATGGTTTCACTCTTATGTGGATCCTGAGAAACAACAGAAACCCATGGGGGAGGGGAAGGAAAAAAAAAAAAAAAAGAGGTTAGAGTGGGAGAGAGCCAAAGCATAAGAGACTGTTAAAAACTGAGAACAAACTGAGGGTTGATGGGGGGTGGGAGGGAGGAGAGGGTGGGTGATGGGTATTGAGGAGGGCACCTTTTGGGATGAGCACTGGGTGTTTTATGGAAACCAATTTGGACAATAAATTTCATATATTATAAAAAATAAAAAAAAAATACAAAAAAAAAAAAAAAAAAAGAAATAAAAATAGTCTGGGAAAAAATGCAAATCAAACATCTTAGATGAAAATGCTCTTTTCTAAACATAAGTTTTTAAAATAGGATATTTCTGGTAGAAAAGTGGAACCACAAGAAAAGAAGCCATCTCTTCATGGTGACTTGTTGATTAAAGAACACGAAGTACATTTTTTCTTTAATCTGACTAGGGAGCCAATGTTACAGCCTGGTTCAGGACTTCACATGCTCCCAATTTATGAAGAATCAGGTTCACTGAAAACCTTGAAGGAAACAAGGGTTTTCTGGTTCAAAGGTAATGTTATGTTATGAGCTACGGTGGTCTCATGTCATCTCTTTAGTTATCATTGAAATCTTAAAAGAGGTAGTAAAAATTTTTAAAAATGTATACTCTATACCTTTAAAGCTTCAGAAATTCTCACTTTTGGAAGAGAAATAGGATTCACACTTAGGAATGTAATTTCCTCATAATTGGGAACATTCTGAGTATTGTTTTCTGAGGTCATTTCACTCATTAGGAAAAAAAAAAATAGACCTTCGATCCTTCAGGGTATTGGCTGTCAATTAAAGCAAAACTTAATACGGAGTACAGAAAAATCTGAATTAACTGGAAGAGGCATCATACTGAACAATTATCTAAGTTACTCTCCTCACCACCAAATCTTTACCAAAATATCTAAGTATCTACCCAAAGAGTTGTGCTTCAGTTCCTTTTTATTCTGACTTCCGGTATAACCAAAGTCTAAGGAGTTGAAGAGAAACACAAGAAAAGATAAGCAAAGGGATTAGCTAATGCATTGACAGAATAATCCAAAAGCCTAAACAGTCCACACTTACTGTATCAGGTTGTATAATGGTAGTAACAATGTCTTAGCTACAAGAATGAGATTTAATTAGAACACCTTGTGTAGTTTTACTTTATAAAGTTACAATGATAGATTTCAAAATTATTTTTAGAAGTGTAAAAATAGGAAGCTTGGCAAATCACTTTGGTTCAACTCTAATATCCCTTAGACTATAATTTATTGCTTAACCAGGAATACAATAAGATGTTTATGTTTATAATGATTTTATTTAAATAATTAGTAGAGATTGATTGTTCAAAATGAAAATAAATCTGGAAATTTGCTTACAATCTCATATTTAAAAAAGGTAAAAATTCTGTGCAAACGCATGAAGGGAAAATTTACCATTTTCATTGAAAAAAGTTCCATGGGGAAAGGATAGCAATGCTTGAGAAACACCAATGTCTCTTGGATAATGTTTTAAAATAAAATATTTTCATTCAAAGATTTTAAAAGAGAAAACATAAGCCAACTAATTCTGAAGAAATCAGGTTCTCAGTTAGTACATTTTTTGATTTGGTTTTCAAATTTCATTCTGTGAGATTACCAGCATGGACCACACCAATGATAAGTTAAATGCCCACAATGTATCATACCAGTAATTTTAATATTCTAATCATTTTATGAGATTGAGCCAAATGTTCTGTCCAGATAAAAGGAATTACCTTACAACTGACCGAGCCAGTGTGTTTGCCTACTTTAACCCAGATTTCTTCTGGGGCTGCAGAGAAAAAAAAATATCTATCTGCATTGACTATTGAAGACAACACAGTGTACAAAGCACTATGTACTTTGGTTTCTAATGAGTTACCTAGTGATTCTCACTGTGACTCTTACTTGAAAATCTGCAGCGGACTGCTTGGAGGAAGAATCAAAAGCACAACTATGTTGTGATGCTGAGTAGGTGATTAGTGGCAGAGATTGTGAAACCAAAATCTGTATTTTCTCTATACTTTTTGAAGTGAAATATTACTGTCTATCAATACAGTTTATACCTCTTGACCTTCCTTTCAATTCCAGTGTTCACTGAGTCAGCTTCTTTTGGTGTGGTAGATCTGAGGCCCTTTGTTGCAATATGGGGTTTGCTGACAAGAGAGATTGTGACTTCTCAACCCCCAGAGCAATGGGCTGTGCCTCACAGGAAGGGAGATGAAAACCCCACTGCATTCCGTGGGGACCAGAGCCTTTATCACTGGATGGTGGAATGCAGCAGCCTTGCTCTGCGCCCATGTACACCTGGGGTTCATTTCTCCATGATGGCAGTTGCACTGACCCTATACAAAAGGAAAAAGGAATTTTAGGATTCACATCATTCACAATATCCAGCAAGAGAGGCCCTAATAATAGTGGTTGGAGAGTAGGCCTGAAAGATGAGGCACAAAATGAATCCATTCTCAGACTACCTGGATCCAATATTTTTAAAACTTAGTCTTGGTTGGATGAGACGAATCAAAGGCAATAATACCTGACATTCCATTTTAACTTTCTCTGTGCACTTCTCTCCCCATCTGGGAGACTTGAGAACAGAGGCCAGATTTTAAATGCACTTGCATGCCTAGGCCCTAGCATGGCACTCGGCCCCTAGCACAGTGCTAACTTAACCTGTACCAACTGATGTTGGTTGAGGTCAATGAACATGGTTCCATGGATCCACCACCAGCGCAGCCTGTATTTTAATGGTTTTTCCAGGAGCAGAGAAGGAATTGGCTCAGAGCCAGTCTCAATCTTTTATCTCATTCTCCACTCTATTTCCTTACTGCGGATCTCTTTGTGCACTTCCACCACATATATTTATGAGACAGCTGGACATGATTGGGGGGTGTGATCACTCATACTGGGAGACAGCTTTATGAATGGCCCACAGAGAATGGGTCAAACTGCAGTAGAGTGAGCAGAAAGGGAGATATTTTAATCTCTTCCTGTATACTCAGCTAACCAAGTTCTTAGTTCTTTCTTGAGTTTAACCATACCTTGGTCAAATCGTTGTGCTACTGATTAACTGGCAAAATTATACATACCTTGACAGTGAATTACTTATGCAATAAAGAATTTGATGCTTTTACCTCCTCAAGAAAAAGTAATCTGTAACTACAAGGTACTCCATTACTTTCTAATAATGTTAGTAATAACAACAAAACCCAAGTAACTTTTGAAAATGCTAAATGTGTTCATTACACAAGTAACAACACTAATAACAGTTTATATGTAAAACTATATTTACTGTAATTTTAATATTCAATTCTTAAGTGTACCATAATATCCAGGGCTTTCCTCAAGGAAAAAAAGTTCTACTGAATTTGGGTTACATGACAATACATGTATGAGACAGAAGTGTAGAGTGAGTTTTTCAAAACAAGAATCCCGTGTTCTCTCCATATGGATATCTGAAGAGGAGAGTATGGTAACAAGCATATTTGCAAAAAGCAAATGTCAAAAAATATAAGTAGAGTTGAAGCCCCTCTCAGCAGAGAAACTATTTATGTTGGCTCAAAGTTTCTTTGAACCTTTCTAACAGCGTATGATTCAAAACATGTTCAACTTTGTCCTCTGACTTATGAAATAAAACTGACATCTGAGACCCACGCCCAAGATGTCATAATGCAACCCTTGGCAAAAGTATTATTTTAAAGGGTGTCTAACTCCATTTCCACGTGAAGCAGACTGAGTTCCAGAGAAGCCTGAGAACCTGGGTTGATTTTATGGCCCCTCTCCCAGTAGTCATGGACTTCACAGATGGCCAGGCATCTGGCTGAGGGCTAGCTCCTGAGAAGACTTGAACACTCCCAAATCCCCAGGAGGACCCCCAGATCAATTTGAATTCAGAAGAACCTTCCTAGTAGAACACAGAACACATTTTCTTGGAGCCATTTATAATTTCACCGGAACTACACCTACAGCTACCAATACAGATCCCAAACCCCAAGAATGACCTCAAAACCCAACTTAATTCAAGTAAGGAGTCACTCATTGTGTACTTGCTCCAAGTGATCTAGCAGACTGGTATGTGACTAGAGTTTTGAGCAAACGTGCTAACCTCACATAAGATAGGAATCCAATCCAAACACATTTCTCTAAAGTTCTAGGGCATTCCAATACAGCCCAGCTGCTCGCATAGCTTATACAGCTTAACCATTGTTTCTGTGCTTCTTTGAGACTTTCACATTAAGGAAAACATTCAGGATCCAAGTAAAGATAGCCATTCACCTGTCTCCCGAGAGGAAAACTGGCTAACATCTGCTGCCTCACTGTCCTTGAGGGCCATAGATTGACTTCCATTCCTGAGATTTTGGTGTTCCTTTATAACCACAAACTGCAGAGAATACAAGAGAGGGAAGGAGAGAGAGGACATTGCTATAATTCACAAATTATCTCAACATACATTAAACCAAAGTCTATGGCTTCGTTATGTTCATCCTATGGAATGTGAAAGTTGAAAGGCCCTGCCAAATTTATTGCTCTTGCTAATGGAAAATTCAGGAGCCATACTACTCTACTCATACATACTAGCCATTTAATAGAGAATACTCTATTAAAGCAACTAGGCACTACCAATAGCTTTACTGAAGAATCTATTCTAATTCTGGAATCCCAACTTTTGGGTCATGGATCCCAAGGATACCACTGTTTTACTTTAAGCAATCCAAGAATCCATAGTGTTCTAACCATTGCCCAAAAGCCAAATAAGATCTCATATGTGTATGTGATCCAACTGTTCAAATATGTGTATGTGTTTAGTTTATAAAATTCATTTAAACCTGCTACCAAGTTCTAAGGAATTTGGGGTCATTAATGGGTAATAATAACTAATAGTAGAACTACTATTTTTCAGGGATCCACCAAATGCTTTTTCATAGTTGAAGAGCTTGGGAACAAGAATTCTAAAAGGCAGGCCCAGAAAAATCCAGCATTTCTCTTTGGTCAAAAAATTGATTATTTTGTCCTTATGGTATTATCCACAATTGACTGGGCACTTGCAATGCAGGCTAACCAGAGTTCACTGGCTCACATTCACACTAGATAGATTAGCTATTAAAATAGATCAATAAAAAAATAGATCAAGGGGTGTTTGTGTGGCTCAGCCAGTTGAGCATCCGACTTCGGATCAGGTCATGATCTCACAGCTTGTGAGTTTGAGCCCCACATCAAGCTCTATGCTGACAGCTCAGGGCCTGGAGCCTGCTTCAGATTCTGTGTCTCCCCTTCTTGCTTTCTGTCCCTCTCCTGCTCATGCTCGCTCTCTCTCTCTCAAAAATAAATAAACATTAAAAAAAAGAATTGGTCACACACACACACACACACACACACACACACACACACAAAGATCGATGATAAAATTAAAGAAAATAAGTTATCTCATGCGGAGGACAAAGGATGTAATTTGCAAGTCCTTCCTCACCAGTGAGTAACTCAGCAGAGGGACTGCCCCAAGATTTTAGCTGATCATGCTCTGCTGGCTCAGAAATGGGCTTTCTACAGAAACGAGCCCAGACTCAGAAATACAATGAGGAAAAGGGAACAAAAAAACCTCCCTGCTAATATTTCCCTTTGAGAAAAGTATAAGAAGAATAATGACTAGGGAGAGAAATGTTGGTGAATCCCATGAACATGTGTTTTCATTTTCTTATTTTCCACAGTGCTAATTATCCTTCACTGCTTTCTCTTCATTAATGGTCTCTCTGTAGCAATATATTGCAAAAGCACTACATGACCCACTGTTTAAGGGCTCATACTCATTATTTCTGACGGAAGTCAAAATCCAGTCCTCTGCACTGCAAATTTTCCAGCCACATGTGTTTCTTCCAGACGAACATAAGCCCTAGAATTCTGGGCTGAGCTGGGGAAGGCAGCTGATAGAACCAGATTCATTTCTGCTGCTTCTCCTGCTAGTTCAGATGCTCAGCTCTCTCTCACTCCCACTAATATCTACAGCAGCAGTTGGTGTTGATGACAATTACGGCAGACAGGACAGCTAGGGGGACAGAGCTCAGCAGCCTGAGACCTCCTAGTATAGCTCTTAGCCAACAAGTTACTCATAACAGTGGCAAGTGTTTTTGATTTTTTAAAAACTAGATAGAGATTGTTTCTCTCACTCTTCCATGATTTCAACAACATGAATTAAACTTGCTACCCAAAACCTGAATGAAATACCATCTAGACCAACAGATGCAATAATGGTCATTTAGAAGTCTGCATAGTCATGAGGTCTCAAAGAACTGAGGACATTCTATAGGTAAGTCCACCCAGAAGCACACACTTATTAAATCTGGAGATACAGAAGTGGTCTCAGAGGCCACTGAATCCAAACGCCTCTGTGTCCTGAAGAGGAAACAGGAGTTAAATGACTTGCTGAAGATTAGACAGCCAATTACTAAGAGGGTAAAGCTAGACTTCACATTGCTTACTTTGTTTGTGTACTCAAGTTTCAGCCAGAAAATAAGTATACACTGAATGCCTATAAGAAGCAGGGACAATGATCACCTGTTAGGTAAAATTGTGGCCATGAGAAAGCTATTCTCTGGGAAAGCACAGTGAAGTGAAGGTGGGGGAGTGGGGAAATGGTGTGGGAATGGAGGCAACCTCCACCCTTCCGTAACATCTTCCTAATAATCTTTTCCCTGTTCGCCCGCAGGTTTCAATCCCACCCCCATGGATCTGCCACATATTCCAGCCTTATCTGCAATGTATACAACAAATCTTGCCAGCAGTACACTAAACTAGTCAAGTTACTCTGACAGGTGTCTGGAAATGGAAATTCCAACAGTTTTAAGAGAGCTGAGCCTATCCCAAACTTGCCGTGTACTGTTCCAAGATCAACTGCTGAAGTGGGTGATTTATGAAGCATTTTGAACTTCCCAAACATTATGCTTTTAGGAAAATGTGTAGATTTAAAAAAAAAGAAAGAAAGAAAAGAAAATGTGTAGATTTGCCAGATAAAATATAGGACAGCAAGTTAAATTTGAATTTAAATTTAACATTCAGTGTTAAGTATGAATTTAACTAGGTATCCTATATTTTTATTTGCTAAGTCTGGCAACAATTTTGCTGCTGAATTTTACAGATTTAAAAATGTATGTGAAGAAAAGAAATATAAAGAAAATTAGAGCATCAGCTGTATTTCAATAAATAAATAAATAAATAAATAAATAAATAAATAAATAAACAAACATCTACAGTGAGAAACCAGAAGAAGAAAGAAGATAAAAAAAAAAAAAAAGAAAGAAAGAAAATGAGAGCATAATCTTGGGTTTTTAAGACATCCATTTGAAAGAGATTACCTAAAAATTGGGAAAGACTTTTAACATCACCCATAAAAGTGTAAGTTATTGAAAGAAGGTACATGACAGAAAAAAATAATGAGAAAAAATGAACTAGGATCCATATGAAGCCAATTTCTTGCTTCATGTCCTTCGGTCACATTACCCAAGGTTGGGGACAAGAGGCCATCCCAGCCTCGCTGTCTGTAGGCCTACTAACTTCTCTGCTCGACTCTTCATAAGGATTCTTCAAATTTTTTGATGGTAGCTTCTTAGTTCTGCAATAAAGCCAAAATGTGAGACAATTTCAAAACAAAACACAACCAGAGCCCTTTCAGTGATGGTCAGGGACAACCGCTTTTGCTACTGAAACATAGGTACTTACAATGTATGAGAGAGAAGAAATATTAAGAAAGCTAGGAGCATAACTTGGGGTTTTTAAGGTATTCTTTTCTCTGGAACTTTCCAGATGATATTTCATTTTTTCCAAGGTTCTCTGAGATGTTGTGGGCCAGGGGGCAGGGAGCCATGCATTCATTCGCTCATGTGTATATACTGACTACTAACTATATCCCAGGTACCACCCTAGTACTGGGGATAATGAAGTGGAGAAACAACAGCAAAGTCTCTACCTTAATGGACTTACAATTTGGGCGGTAGGGAGTGTCTATGGAAATAATATCACGGCAATTATGACACAGACTATGTTAGCTCCATTTTATAAGTAAAGCCAGTGGGACTAGAAGATAGCAGTGACTCACACAATGCACACAGCTACCAAAGGCAACTTAGGAGTTGGGTCACAATGACACAAAACCTAGGCCTCTTCCATTGGCCTGGCGCCCTCTGCTGCTCAAAAGCATCAGATGCAAGGACACACAGTGGAGAACCCAAGAGGATACTACCCCATACTTGCCAAGCTAGGAAACAGAATAGGTCTCTCGCCTCCAAATCTAGCTTTATAAACACTTATTTGTTTGACAAACACGAAGCACAAAGTCTATAGAAGGCATGGTGTCATGCACTGAGGGGAAGGGAAGTTAAGGGAGGGAGATCTAATATTAAGCTGCGATCCCTGTCTCCAAAGCAGTAGCCTCTAGAGGCAGAGAGATGGGTACATAATGTTTTGAACAGCCATTTAACGCAAGGCAATGAAGGAAATGTTATGGCAAAGATCACTAGCCAGCTCAAGATTCCGAAACAGTGCTGCTGTCTTGGGCAGGTGGCAGCTAAGTCCCTCTAGGAGTGTGACCATCTATCAAATAGGCCTGCCTGGACATCAGATCAAGAGCAGTAAGGAAGGTAGGCACTCCTATGAAAACCATTCTAGAAACTGTGAGTTCAGTGTGACAGGTGGTACTGGGTGGTGGTATGGGCTGTTACTGTTTTTAATCAAAGGCATCAAGGAAAATATTGAAGCAAGTGGATAATAGAAACAGTTCCAAGTTGCAAAGTAACAAAGTTATAGTTTGTGACAGAAGTCTTCCTGTTGATTTTCTTACAAGGGGGTCCTTCCAAGAAATCAAGCTTTATGAAGTAATATTACAACATTTAAAAAATTACTTAGTTCCACAAACAAACTTTTGAGAGATATACCAAAGAGTGTTAAGTGCTCAATCTAGACAAGACACGCAAGGGGTAATACAAAAGGAGGAAATAACTGATTACAACTCTTTAAAGAAAATCATTCAGGGGCACCAGGTGGCTCAGTCTTAGTTAAGCATCCAACTTAGGCTCAGGTCATGATCTCACAGTTTGTGAGTTCAAGCCCCATCTTGGGCTGTGTGCTTACATCTCAGACCCTGGAGCCAGCTTCGGATTATTCTGTGTCTCCCTCACTCTCTGTGCCCTTCCCCTGCTCACACTCTGTCTCTCTCTCAAAAAATAAACAATATAAAAAAAATTAAAGAAAATCATTCAACATGCCTAAGATCTATACTTACTTGTATACTTTAGTGACATGACAATATTTAGACAAGCAGTTTTAATTTGATCTTCTCAGAATCAATATAGCAGAGTACAAATGCAGTCAAACACATAGCTGAAAATTTGGGTTATCAGTTCCACTGACCAGAACTATTAAGTAAGTAACCATAGATTTGCTCAGAAAGAACTTTGCAGCTCTGGATGCATTCCAGTAAAAAGTAAAAGAAGGTGTTCTGATGAGTTTTTGTGTGTGTGTGTGTGTGTAAAGAAATAGTTCTTATCACTTTTGACTTAGGTAAATGGGGGTCAGAAGCCAAAAATGTTCTTATTTGTATATAAAGTCTACACAGACCAGCTGAGCTGGTCTTTGAGTTCTAAGTCCAAAAAGCCAGCAATCTGACACTAGCTTTCAACCCAGAGCTCTGAAGAACACCAACAGAACATAAAACTTATTTACTATGTCATAGCCCATAGAATAAGAAAAAATACTTAATAATTATAGCACACACGAACTTGAGTTTCTTGTTTCCACTTTTTCTACGCTATTTGCCAAGCATCTACTTTTCTTTCGGCATTCTGTCCAATGGAATAAATCTTGATTATTCGATATTCTTTCCACAAATCCAGTACCAGGCTGAAAAGTGAAATGGTTATTGTTGGCACTCTGAATTACAAATTTCAAGTTTGTGCTTGAGAATCTTGTCTCTCAAGATGTAAATAAAAGGGTTTAGAACATGTTAGTCTTTAGGGGAAGATTACAGTTCCTAAAAAAGTCATCATCTTAATAACATATGGTGTTTATTAAGTCCTATATGCCAGTTCTACACTAAACTCTTTAGTTAAATTAATTCAATTAATTTTGCAATAACTCTTGAGATAAGTACTGTTCTTTGCTTCCATTTTATAGCAAAGGAAATTAACGAATACAAAGGTTTTAGATAACATGCCTGATGTTACTTAAGCATGACAGAGACTCATACCTGTGTAGTCTGACTCTTAGAGCCCATGCTGTTAGCCACAACACTAAGATATAGCAGGATCTCAGACAAGCACATCTTGGATGACATTCTGAAATTCTCCACAATGCATGACACTAGCCTCCTGAATGGTTGTGTAGCGCTGGTAAACGTGATTGGAGTTTTATCTGCAGATAGTGGGATAGGTATTTCCTACATTCCCAGAGAACTGGGACTGTTAAATGAGACTTAGGCTCTTTAGCCATATAATGATGAAACTGAATTAGATAAAAAGTCCTCTTTACCCCAAACGTGTTTTGACTCAATAGTTTTGCACAGCAGAAACTACAATAGCACATAAAATGCTTTTCAACATTGATGATGGTGGAGGATGATGTCATTTTTTAAGAAAATGGAAAATAATGGGGGCACCTGGGTGGCTCAGTCAGTGGAGCATCTGACTTCAGCTCAGTTCATGATTTCGCTGTTTGTGGGTTCCAGCCCTACGTCAGGCTCTGTGCTGACAGTTCAGAGCTGGAACCTGCTTCAGATTCTATGTCTCTCTCTCTCTCTGACCCTCCCCCGTTCACACTCTGTCTCTCTCTCTCTCTCTCAAAAAATAAATAAACATTTTTTTTAAAAAAACTTTTGACGGAAAATAAGCAAACAATGTGATACCTATTCCTTCACCTTAATGTAGCGTTATTTTTTTAATTAAATGTATAAATATTTTTGTTCCACAGTTTTTAAGTGTCACCTTGAAATTACTCAAAAAACAAAACTGAAGGAACTTCTGGGTGAGGGAAAATACTGATTCCCTTGAACAGAAGTAATAATTTGCAGAAAATTGACTCAGTGGAAGACAGCCATGAGAAATTAATTACGTAGCCTATGGGGGGAAGCATGTGATGCTAAGAGAAAAAAGTGGAATGTAAAAATGCATTATGCTCGGTTAACAACCCCATAAACAACACAGATACATTGACAAAGACTGGAGTGGAACAAGGAAAAGTAAAACCACTGATGTTTCAGAGCAGTGAAATCCTGAGACATTTCTTGTTGTCTTTTATTGTTAACGACACCTTTTAAATAAATGTAGCAAGTCTGTAACAAAAGTTCATCTCAGGGAGGCAGGCATTCTCCTGGGAGGAGCAAGAAAGAGGTTGTAATGGAGGGGCCCGGGGGCTCAGTCAGTTGAGCTCAGGTTTGGGCACCGGTCACGGGTTCATGGGATCAAGCCCCGCATGGGGCTCTGTGCTGACAGCGCAGAGCCTGCTGGGGACTCCTTCCCTCTCCCTCTCTCTCTGCCCTTCCCCCGCATGCACACGCGCGCTCACGCGCTCTCTCTCTCTGTCTAATAAATAAACAAACACTAAAAAAAAGGAAGTGCCAATGGATAGAAAAGGTCACCTGTAGCAGTGCGCCCCCCACAGCCCCAGCAGCAGCAGCAAGAGGAGCGCCACCACGCAGACGGCCACCACAGTGACTTGCCGCTGTCTCCCTTGGCCAGCGTGGCGCAGTTCCCATTTCAAGTCCCGGTGCTGACATCGCTCCCCAACATAGCCAAAAACACAGCTGAAACAACACACAAACAGAGGTCAGCAGTAAGCCCTGGCCAAAAACACTTAGAGTTTTCAGATTCGATATCCAGCTGTCTTTCAGTCTCTGCATTTCCAGGCTCAGCTCTTTAGAAGCATATGGAAAATCCATCAGGGGTCAGTTGAAAGCACTCTGATTTACACGTTAATGCGGCATGGACTTCCCCCTTTAGTCTGTTTGCCCTGGGATGGATGGGGGATTATTTGCATACCGCCTCTATAAGGCATTGCAGAACATTGATTAAAGATCAGCTTCTGTTAGGCTAAAATCCTGAGGAGCTACCTTTAAGACCAACACAAAGCAACTCTGCCCTAAGAGCCAAGAGAGTTTTTAAACAAATGTTTGGCTAGATTGCAGTGAGTGGAGGTCAAAGGAAGGAAGAATTTGAAGGCAGAGCCCCTCACTTGAGACCAGGCTTATAAAAGAATGTGTAGCCTCTGAACAGGAAGTACAGCCTAGTCAGCTGAGGAAACATTTCTTTCTTTTCTTTTTACAATTTTTTAAATGTTTATTTATTTTTGAGAGAGAGACAGAGAGACAGAGCGTGAGCAGGGGAGGGGCAGAGAGAGAAAGGGAGACACAGAATCCAAAGCAGGCTCCAGGCTCTGAGCTGTCAGCACAGAGCCCAACATGGGGCTCAAACTCACAGAGTCCAAGATCATGATGACCTGAGCTGAAGTCAGATGCTTAACTGCCTGAGCCACCCAGGCGCCCTGCTTTCTTTTTTAAAAAATCACTACTGACTCAAGAGAAAAGGTCTTAGTGACAACATGCGAACTTTTGCCTACTTTCTTCAAGGGAGAAAAAACTAAACGGAAGAAAAGGGGCATGCAGGGGCAGTATTTCATTAGTGAAACTGTAACTAGCATTACCAACCACCAATATGCTTGTCAACCTTTTAGACAAAAGTAAATGAAACAATGCTGCCATCTACTGGGAATGTATACTTCCAGAAATTATGGGATCTTGGGTACAACAACTACATTCTATTACTCTTCGCAACGGCATAAACTTTAAAAAATATCCTATTAAACATTTTGAGATACCCAATTGTTAGGAATTTCTTCCCCCCTTGGCCCTGGATCAACTATCTATTACGTCCATATTGTCCATATCATATGAAGGAATGAATACACAGGGAATTGGTACTGGTCCTTGTGATGGGAAGAGACAGTATGGAAAAAGCATTGGAGGGAGCTCCAGAAGATCTAGACCCTAGGCCAAGCTCTACCTCGAGTTGGTCACAAGAGCACTGGAAAGTCACTTTCAGAGAGAGAGGGAAAGGAGCTTGCATTTGTTAAGTACCCATGTGTCTGACGCTGTGCTAGGCACTTTTACTCATTTTACTTTCAATAGCAAATTCCCATTTTATAGATGAGAAAAATGAGACTCAAAGGCGGTAAGTAACTTGTACCAGGTCGTACAGCTAATGAATGGCAGGGATTTTGTTTGTTTGTTTGTTTGTTTGTTTGTTTGTTTAGTAGAGCTGACACACAATGTGACATTAGTTTCAGGTGTACAACATGGTGATTTGACAAGTTTATATGTTTGTTGTGCTCACCACAAGTGTAGCTACAATCTGTCACCATATATCACTATTACAACATCAGTGACTATATTCCTTATGCTGTGCCTTTTATTCCTGTGACTTATTTATTCCATAACTGGAAGCCTGTGTCCCCCTATTTCCCTTCACCCATTTTGCCCAACCCCTCCATCTCCCTCCCTTCTTGCAGCCATCAGTTTGTTCTCTGTATTTATAGGTCCGATTCTGCTTTTTGTTTGCTCATGTTTTTTTAGATTCCACATAGGAGTGAAATTATATGGTATTTGTCTTTCTCAGTCTGACTTACTTCACTTAGTAGAACATACTCTAGGTCCATCCATGTTTTCTCAAATGGCACATCTCATCCTTTTTGTGGCTGTGTCATATTCCATCACGTGAGCGCACACACACACACACACACACACACACACACACACACCACATCTTTCTTATCCATTCATCTATTACTGGACACTTAGTTTGCATCTATACCTAGGCTATAATAAATAATTCTTGCAATAGACGTAGAGGTGCATATATATTTTTTGAATTAGTGCTTTCATTTTCTTTGGGTAAATACCCAATAGTGGAATTATTGGATCATATGGTATTTCTATTTTTTATTTTTGGGGGAAATTCCATACAGTTTTCCACAATGGCTGTACCAATTTATATTTCCACCGACAGTGTATGAGAGCTTCTTTTTCTACACATCCTTGCCAATATTTATTACTTTTTGTCTTTTTGATTTTAGCCAGTGAATGGCAAGTTTGATCTAAATGGTTTTCTGATGTCAGAGCCAGTGTTCTGCTGCATTGGGCTACTCCCAAAAAGGTTTTTTGAGCTGTCTGAACCTCTGAAAAGCTAGTCTTCTAGAGGCACCTGGGTGGCTCAGTTGGTTACGCATCTGACTTTGGCTCACGTCATGATCTCACACTTTGTGAGTTCAAGGCCTGTGTTGTGCTCTGTGTTGACAGCTCAGAGCCTGCAGCCTGCTTCAGATTCTGTGTCTCCCTCTCTCTCTGCCCCTCCCCCCTGCCAATGCTCTTTTTCTGAAAAATGAATAAAGCTTAAAAAATTTTAAAAAATTTTAAAAAAAAGAGAGAGAGAGAGAGAGAAGCTATTCTTCTAGAATGGACCATGAAAGAGAGGATAGGATCTGAGTGTAGTAAGTATAAAGGACCATCAAATTACTCCATGCTTTCCTGGATACTGTTTTAACTCTAGCTATCTTTGGTTATAGTCCTTTACTACCAATGCCTAACAGCCTCTTTTAAACTGTTGGATATCAACCTCAGATTTTAGGGTCTCAAGGAATATGCCAATCACATGGGCAAGAGTGCTGGGGAGCCAAGGCAAGCTGTAATATCAATGCCTTTCTGGGCTGTATGAGGCCCAGAGCAGTCAGTTAGCATTTCATATGGATGGGCCACCCACTACTAGTTCTTTGGGTTATTAACTAGTCCTGTTAAACCAAGCAAAAGATTCCTGGGTTTATTTATTCAAATAAATTATTCAAACCCGAGTTCATTTGTTTAAATAATTTTAAGAAATTCTGGACTGAAAAAAGGTTCACGAGACTTTTTCACATTGTGGTGTAATATGATCAAGAACTGAGGGCTAGAGTGTGTAGCATTTCTCAAACTGATTTCACCACACAACTTTTTTTCATGAAACATTTCACAGCACTGGAGTTGGGGGATCTTGATCTCGAGAAGACCTGGCCAGAAGGATTTGGGGTGGTTCAAAGCCAAGACAGAGTAAACGAGGACCTCCACTTAGCTCAGGAGGCTTGGCCTTCTGAGACTCTCCACACCAGGGAATCTTTGAGGAAGACATGGGGTGTGGAGACATCAGTTCTCACATCCTCTGCACCCCCAGGGAACTAGGGGATCTCTGTATTGAGAGGAGTTTCCATCACCTGAGAGCAAGGACAGTAGAACAGCCCTTTCTAAACCTGCTCACAGTGTTAAGAACATTCTGCAGAATGATGCCCATGCAGTGTTTCTAATAAAAGTTAGACTGGTGCACACTTCTAGAGATGTGTTATTGTAGAATTTTTAAAAATACAAGGTGAGATCAGCAGGGCAAAAGGAGGAAAGCGTTCAATGTTTGATTAAACCACACTTTTATCAAATGTAGAATTCAAAAACAAAGTTGTGATCTAGATTAATGGGAACTCTGGTGATATTTTAAATATCGCTTTTGATTAAAGGTCCTCAAATGTGAGTGTTATCTCTAGTTTAATTGTCATTTTGTAGCAACCCATGGTTAAAACACTATCAGGGAATAAGATACTTTCATCAGGATTTAATGATAGAAAGAAAAGCAGCATACTAAAGAGTTGATTAATCATTTAATGAATTGATGCTATTGGGTCAAACGAAAATAATGTACTAAATGCAATACATAATTGTGAAATATCTTTCACATTATTGTAATGTCTTTTATAATCTAAAAGTAAAGTATCATAGAGAAAAACAAACCGTGACCTAATAAATTTATCTCCGTAATTTCATTATTTTGGATAACAAGAAATTATGAACAAGTAAAAAAAATGATTCTTATTAACAAAAATCAAGGATAACTACTGTGAACATTGGATTTATTTTAGAAAATTACAACATGCAAATATGAATATGCAAAGGCACCTGGGTGGCTCAGTTGGTTCAGCTTCTGACTCTTGATCTTGGCTCAGATCATGATCTCACAGTTCGTGGGTTGGAGCCCGTATCGGCCTCGACACGAGGAACCTGCTTGGGAATCTGCTCTCTTTCCCTCTCCCTTTCTCTCTCTCTCTCTGAACCTCCCCCACTTGCTTGCATGCTCTCTCTCTCTCAAAATAAATAAACATAAAAATATGAATATGAAGGTAGAATTCTATGAGAATTGAGTCATTTTCACTATATTCATGAGCATTTTTCATTATTTTTTGTCTAGCTGACACAATTTATAATGCAAGACCGTTCACTTTGTCACATAACTTGTTCTTCTAACAATTTAGACTATGTTTCTGATTACTATTCATAAAATAATAAAAGCCTTTAAGCTTATAGCATGTATTCATGAGGATCAGAATATTTTATCACGTCTTCCTCAGGCACAGAGAAAATTATCAATGAGTCAGGTGTTTAGCCATAGGAGACCTATTTATTTTTCAGTACCTATCAGTTCCCCCTGATTGACTACAAAATATAAGATCCATTAAGAGTAAAATTTGATGCGGAACTAGATACTGTGAGTGTGGTTTTCTCAAAAGCTCCAATGGAAATGTTTTCTGAGTAAGTTTGGTAGAGGGACCTATGGTTTCAGGTCACCCTCAGACCTGCTTTTCAGTTGACCGTGTCCACCGTGAACCTGTCATGGGGACAAAAAAGGAGCAAGGGGCAGCAGGTGCCGCTTCCAACACTTGTTACGAAACCACAGAAAATGTAAACACCAACTATTAGAAAATGAAGAAAAAGGGGCGCCTGGGTGGCTTGGTCGGTTAAGCATCCGACTTCGGCTCAGGTCATGATCTCACGGTCCATGAGTTCGAGCCCCGTGTCGGGCTCTGTGCTGACCGCTCAGAGCCTGGAGCCTGCTTCGGATTCTGTGTCTCCCTCTCTCTCTGCCCCTCCCCTGTTCATGCTCTGTCTCTCTCTGTCTCAAAAATAAATAAACCTTAAAAAAAAAAAAAGAAAATGAAGAAAAATAATTTCTTTGCTAGTTTTGAACACTGAAGGTAAGAAATTCAATGTGAATACATAATAGTTTTGTAAATTCAGAAACGCATTGTGGGTGTTCTCCATATATGTGGCAGAAAATAAATCAAAAGTTTTAAGGGATTCTTTCACAAACCCAAGTTTTCAGCCGGAACGAGAGGTTTATGCCCCAGACTGTACCAGTAGTAACATCAAGTTAAGTAAAAGGGAAAATCACCAATTCTTTAAATGTATATTTACTGTTGGCAGCTTGGCGGTGGGGGGTGATGTGTAGGGAGGGTGCAGCATGCACACACACACAATTTATATATGTGTATTTATATATTTCTACCTAGCAAAAACCTACCTATAGAAAACTCTCCTTGACACAAATCTTATCAATTAGCTAAAAGTTACAGACTACAATATCATATCTCTGTGCCACCACAAAGATAGCTCGACTTACTTGCATGCGTATCTCTCCACTGCTTCAATATACATACACACACCGTTATAGAGGCAGTACCCGTCATAGGATGGGGGGCATTCCTGGTAACTGTTTCTCACAGAATAGCGGCCATCCTCCATGAGAACAGAAGGAGGAGTAGAGTCTACAAGAATCAAAGACATTACTGTTACTTTCTGAAGTGATTAGATCTTTCAGGTCTTAATATCAGGAATTAGTCTCTGTGAACAACCTGTGATACAGTGTCCTTTAGGGACAAGAATCGTCACAAATGACTCTAGTTTCACTTTCCCAACCAGACTTCATGTCATTCACCATGAAGTCAGCCACTCTTTCTTTGGGTTCAGTATTATCTGACAGAAAGCATAATGGAAGCAAGTAAGAGATTGGTCAATTCTAAATAATTCCATGAATCCCAAGTCACTGGTCTCATTATAAAAGTGCATCCGTCATCCACAAACACACACTAACTGTGTAAAATGACAGATAGCTTTAAGAGGGTCTTACTGAACAACAACAGATCTTTTTATGGCTCATCAATCACCCACCAGTATACAATCTATTACCCCCAATACCCTGAAAGCCTCAAAAATTTCTCCCATACAATGCTTTCTTCTAAAAATAATTCAACTTTCAGGGAAGCCCTCAAAGACAAGACTACCAACTTTGACAGAAAAGAAATGTTACCATAAGAGAGGGAATGTCAAAGTGGTAAAAATTCCTTTTATTGAACGATTCTCTGCTCATTAAAAGGAAAACATTAGGATGTGTAGCCGACTATACAAATATTAGTAGTCCTTCAATAGTTTTAAGAAGAGCAAATTATTTGAGAAAAATAATGTGTTAAAAAAAAACAGATCCGGGTAAGTGCAGAAATTTCCCTTCTTGGGGTGTTTTCAGAGCTGAGACAGGTGAATTGCTGGCAGTGGTGGGGGAAGAGTCCCTGATCCTGGTTTCCAAGGTTGGGGTGAAGGCAGCTCCCTTGTGAGGATGGTGAGAACATACTGCCTGTTGGAGAGATGCTTGAGGAAGCAGAAGTCAACCATTAACATTTAAAAAGGAAAAAAAAAAGAGATGAAGTTCTAATTCAGATCAAGAAATACTAATTTTTAAGGTAATATTTTAAAATCTTTAAGAGTGATTCAAAATGCTAAGGGTCTAGATGTCCTTCCTGGCCTGCTTTGACCTGCGAAGTTTTTCCAGCAGTCCCAGAAATCAACATTACAAATTAAGACATTAGTCACATAGTTAAAGAAAACCATCTGTATTCTCACCTTTATTGAATTGTAGTGATAAAACCAGAATTTATTCCAGATGCTATTAAATTAAGAAAATTTGGACTATTTCACATTCTCAAGCTTAGTATCAACCGAATCAGGAAAGTAAACTCACCAGCCGATTGAATCCAATGATTTTCCAGAATCTCTAGAGCAAATACATTGGGGTACAGAATTTTCCAAAATTGAGCCCCTTCCTTGGATTTAGACCACCCACCAACCTACCAGGACATATCTGTCCAGGTTCAGACAGGGTGCCGGCACACATGCAGGTGTAGTTTCCCTCCGTATTGGTACAGGTGGCATTTTCCCCACAGGTGTGTATGCCCAACTGGCACTCATCAATATCTGCCAGAAAAAAAAAAAAGGAAGTAGGGAGGAGAAAAGTGAGGTGCAGAGGAGGAAAAAGGGTTATACTATTGGAAGAGCCAACATTCTGGGAGGGGAACATATTCAACTTTTGTCATGCTGCATGCTTTCGGAGCCTTTGCATATTTTGATTAAAAAATTATATCCTGGGGGCGCCTGGGTGGCGCAGTCGGTTAAGCGTCCGACTTCAGCCAGGTCACGATCTCGCGGTCCGCGAGTTCGAGCCCCGCGTCGGGCTCTGGGCTGATGGCTCAGAGCCTGGAGCCTGTTTCCGATTCTGTGTCTCCCTCTCTCTCTGCCCCTCCCCCATTCATGCTCTGTCTCTCTCTGTCCCAAAAATAAATAAACGTTGAAAAAAAAAAATTAAAAAAAAAAAATTATATCCTGGGGCACCTGGGTGGCTCAGCCGGTTAAGCGTCCGACCTCGGCTCAGGTCGTGATCTCACAGTTCGTGGGTCGAGCCCTGCGTCGGGCCCTGTGCTGACAGCTCAGAGCCTGGAGCCTGCTTCAGATTCTGCGTCTGCCTCTCTTTCTGTCCCCCTTCCCTGCTCACACTCTGTCTCTCTCTCTCTTTCTCTCTCAAAAATAAATAAACATTTAAAAAATTTAAAAATTATATCATGAATATTGGACACAAAGATGAATGGAGTCCCTCAGCTGCCTGCCCATTCAGGTGTTCTAAACTCCTGAAATATGGCTGGATGTTTTCCTACTGCTTGGGAGAAAGGAGACATCCCAACAGCAGCTCAGTGGGGAGGCTGGAGATTGGTAAACTATCTCTAGGCAAACATTTAGAAAATCAAATCCTAAAAATTCATTCTTAACTTTTGCAAATAGACCTCCAGTCATTGACATAACATGTTATGTCAAATAAAACACTTCTGCATTTTTTTCTACATAAATATAAGCTAACTCATCCCTTTCTTTCCCAACTACCATCATTTTCTTTCTCAATTACCACCCCCCTGACATCTAGATCCTTCCTCTCTTCAACTTTGCATTACTAATAGAACGGCCTTACTCCGTTCCCTGCACCCCATCTCTCCCCCACTCTACTCCTAAACACCAGTGCCAGATTACTGTTCCTAAAGCACATTGCCCATCAGTACACCGCTTGCCTCAAATGCTGCCGGTGGCTCCCTGCTGCCTACAGCTGAGCTGCCAGAGGTGGCCGCCACTGCCGTGTGTGTGTGTGTGTGTGTGTGTGTGTGTGTGCATCTGAAATGGCAGCCAGTCTACACTGACATGCTGTAAGTGTAAAACACTTCCCAGATTTGAAGACTTAGTACCAACATGAAGCACAAATGTGAAATCTCTCAATAACTTTTATATTGATTACATATTAACATATTAATACCTTTGACATATTGGATTGAATAAAATCTAAAATTAATCTCACCTGCCTCTTCGTACTTTTTGTAACGTGGCTATTAGCAAAATTACAGTCATATATGTAACTTACATTACACTTCTGTTGGATGGTGCTGGTCTAGAGAAGTAAAACCCCAATGACTGATGCTCAGCTTCTAGTCTCCTACATATATAACCCAACCCACTTGTTATGAACTGTATTGAATCTCCTTCGAGATCCATATGTGACTACGTTTAGAGATGGGGACTTTAAGGCAGTAATTAAAGCTAAATGAGGTCATAAGAGTGAGGCCCTAATCCAACAGAATTGAAGTTCTTATAAGAAAAGAGAGAGAATGATCTCACAGCTCCTGAGTTCAAGCCCTGCATCAGGCTCTCGGCTGACAGCTCAGAGCCTGGAGCTTCAGATTCTGTGTCTCTGGCTCTCTCTGCCTGTCCCCTGCTCGTGCTCTGTCTCTCCCTCTCTCTATCTCTCTCAAAAATAAACATTAAAACAATTTTTTTTAATTTAAAAAAAGCAAAGGAAGAGACACCACATGCCCTCCCCTGCCCCCCGCCAATGACAGCAGGAAGGCATGTGAGTATGCAATAAGAAGGCTGTGGTCTGCAAGCCCAGAAGAGCTGCCACCAGGAATTGAATCAGCCAGCACATTGACCTTGAATGTCTAGGCTCCAGAACTGTGAGAAAATACATTTCTGTTGTTTAAGCCATCCAGTCGATGCTGTATTTTGTTATGTAGGCCTGAGCAGACTAAGACATCACCTTGCCAGCCTCAGTCTGTTTCTCTCACACCCACTACACTTAGGGATCAGTTGGGCTATTCTCTACCTCCCAAATAGACCTGTAATATGTTTATGCCTGGAATTCCCCCCTTCCTTCACATTTCTAATAAAAATTTACTCTTGAGGTGCCAGGGTGGCTCAGTTGGCTAAGCGTCTGACTCTTGATTTCAGATCAGGTAATGATCCCACAGTTCCTGGGTTCAAGCCCCACGTCAGGCTCTGCACTGACAGTGCAGAGCCTGCATGGGATTCTCTCCCCCCACCCCTCTCTTTCCCTCTGCCTCTCCCCACCCCCTTAAAATAAATAAATAAAAATTCCTCATGCCACAAGGTCCATCCATAGTGATACTTCTTTTATGAAGTCTTTCCTAATACCTCACACAGATATTCTCCCAGTTGTGAATTTTCACTGTAGTTTTTACTTCTCCCATGATGCACACCCTTCTTCTCTACTTATTATTAGCTCCATTTCTTCTAGATCCTGCCCTTCCCGCAAACAAGCTCTACCTCCAGCATTCTGGTCTTCCTCACAGGTCCTACTGCTGTGTCTTTCCACTAATAAGAGCTAAATGAATATATGTCACATTGAACTGCTATCCTGATGGCTCAAATTGAGTCTTTTTTTTTACTTACTTCCTATTATAATTTCTATGAATTATTATCTTGAGAGTCAGAGAAAGCTTTTCTAAGAAGCAAAAACAAAGATATAGTCTTGGCCAAAAAATACAACTACTCTTAAGAATAAGAATAACAACAATGGCACTTATGTGTCAGGCATGGTTTAAAGCACTATATCTACATATATACGGAGAGGAAGGAAGGAAAGAAGGGGGAGGGAGAGAGAGTCAGAGAGAGGGGGAGAGGGAGGGGGGAGGGAGACAGAGAGGGAGAATGACACACACACAGAGAACAAGAATAGGCCCATTCTTCCATGTGGCCTGAGGATTCCATGCCATCCAGGTAGTCTGGGCCATGATGCCCTGTTGTGTGCTCACTACTGGAAGGAGGTAGGTTAGTGACACAGTGAGAATCCAGACTACAATGAGTTTAAACATCCAAGAAAGTATACCTTCTTTTCTCTTCAAAGCAAATTAAATATAAAGCCTGTTTGTCTAAATTATCTATGAGCCTGCTTAATTAGAGCAGTGACATTTTCCTGACTGACAGCCAAATATGTGCTTAAAAGAGCATTTACAAATGACTGTGGGCTCCACAAAACTAATCTGATAAAGGTCTGATTTAAACCAACCAGATCCAGAAAACTGGTAGTTATGACTGATTTCATCTTCAACCTCAACATGTGGGAGAAAGCAATAGCATTTTAGGTTCTTATCGGGTCATCTGCCCCTCACCGTGAAAAGATTTGTATGTTTTCAGAAGGAAAAGAAAATACTGAAAGAGACATGTTAAAGCCCTGTTAAACTTCAGATAACCACTTCACTGGGCCATGATGGCTTCAGGCATGTCCCCACTTGTGCGGACTACTATGCTACTGACACCTGGAATGATGGCAGACATCCACTAAGTGAACTCCCAACCCAAAAGCCACACCCAGATCTTGGCAGAGGATGGTAATTATGAAAAGAGGTCTTAATCATGCTTTACTTGTATCCAAATGTCAGTGACTTGAATCTCCCATCTTTTTTTTTTTTAATGTTTATTTATTTTTGACAGAGACAGAGACAGAGTGTGAGCAGGGGAAGGGCAGAGAGAGAGGGAGACACAGAATCCAAAGCAGGCTCCAGGCTCTGAGCTGTCAGCACAAAGCCATCAGCACAGAGCCCAAGGTGGGGCTCAAACCCACAAACCTCAAGCCAAAGTCCGACACTGAACTGACTGAGCCACCCAGGTGCCCCTTGAATCTCTCATCTTTGAAACTTATCAAGAGCCATCTGATGAACCCCTTCATAGAACCATTTTTCCTTTCTTTCATGCACATAGCAGTCACTTCCAACAGACCTACAGCAGCTCTGCAGTTCACCACAGTTCAACTGCCAAATTCAATGACAGTGAAAATGTTGTACATTTCCCCCGAGGATGGCTCAAGGTATAGAGTGTGGGTGAGGCACGGGGGTCACTCAAATCCCAGAGAAAGAAAGGCAGAGCGACAAACCACCTCTTCGGGGTCTTAAAGCTGACGATGGCAGTCATAGCACAAGGGCACAAACCTGACTATTCATCAAGAACTGAGATATGTCAGTTTGAACATCACGCAACTTCTCTTTCAATCCTAACATGCGTGGCACCTAAATTATAGCCTGTCTTCTCCTGACCCACCACACCCACCGTGTTTCATGATTCTCTGAGGCCTGCCTCCACCCTCCTCCCTTGGCACACGTGCTCTCTTACCAAGACAGTGAATCCCATCTCCCCGGTAGCCTTCTGAGCACTGGCAAACGTAGCCGCCTTCAGTGTTGATGCACTTGGAGGAGGTGGGAGGGCAAACGGTGGTGCTTGTTCCACACTCATTTATATCTGTGGGCAACATGACCAACTAGTGAAATATGTACACAAATGAGAGTCATAGGAAAAAAGAAACATAAGCTCAAATACGATCTTTCAGCTGCTTACAGATGCTATTTGCAAATGTAATGCAGACTCTGCATCTTGGTTGTAAAGTTGCCTTCTGAATCCGTTTCTACAGATTTCTCAGGTGTCTGATTAGCTAAGCATGTGTATATACATCACATTGTGCCAGAGTTTCAGACCATGAGAACTGAGATTTTTACAGTAGTCACTAACTTAAAATTTCAAGGCTATCAATATAAAATAGAAACCTATCCAGCAAAACCTCAGCTTTTAGGGGAGAAAGTTGTGTTTTCACCAGAATTGTTGACTTCATAAATTTGACTTGAACTCAAATTCATGTTTCTGAAGCTAATTATATTTTTTCTTTTAATGTCAACTGCATATATTATGTAATTTTCATATAAACTCACTGAAATATAACCACATATTATGTGTTTCATATATTCTATATATACTATCCATTATCTTTTTAGCTAATATCAAATAACTTGTTCAATCCTGTTGATTACATAAATCCTCTGGAGATTTTGAGTCAGTATTATCTGGTTCACTGTTTTCCAGATATTATGTGTATTGGCCTTTGCTCTTACCAGAACATAGTTTTCCATCGCCAGTAAATCCTTTCAAACACTGACATGTGGCATTTTCTCCTTCTGAAACACACTGAGCCCATGTACCACATCTTATAGGACCACAGTCGTCATTATCTGCAAACAGGGAGAAACCCATCAGATTATTTGCAGACCTCACGGGGGAAAATGGACTTGACTGTTTGGGGTTCTACAGAACATTCCAGAACTTCCTTTCCTGAGTTCTGGGATAGTTAACCTCCAAACAGAAACAATTTGTTGACCTATAAGCTTTATCTATATTAAAGGATCCACCAGCCATATGTTTCCATTTACATGCTCTCAATAAGTCTCTAGTCTTAAAGAACTATTTGGTGTTCAAAGAGCCCTGTGTGAACTTGTTTATCATTTTTTAAAAACCATTTGCAAGTCTGAACCATAACATTCCTAGGAGTGAATGCACTCAAGTTTCAAAAGTTGTACTGTTTATTTGAGAATTTCCAACCATCATGACATACAATAGGGGTCAATATATTCTTATCCCTCAAAGAGACACAGACTAATATATAGCAAGTAGATCTGTGTACCAACATGGCAGAGAAACAATAAATAACAATTTATTATAATAACACAAGATACAATAGAAAGATTTATTGTCAATTTACTAAGATTATATTTCATATATAAGAGAAATGTATGTCACAAGATTTATGCAGTGACTTGCAAACTTCAAGGCACTTTTACAAAAGTCATGAACCATGCAAACTAAATGCTGTAAATGGATCATTTCATTTCATACTCCATTGAAATGCAAATGCCCCAGGGGATGGAGCTACATGTTGAGCCATAAACATGAGCAAGTTTTGTGTTTTTTTTTCCTTTGACTACTCATGTATATAATCATTCTCCAAATGTCTCCTCTCTTTTGGAGTTGGGGGGCCTGACATACCACAGCAGGATATGAACTATCATCTCTCTATTCACTGGTAAGTTCGCTCATCTGAGTACCGAAGAGGTAAAAGAAGCACTCTAAATTTGTCCATAAATAAAAGAAAGTTAAATGATCTAAGTAGGATTCAGGTTCCATGTGAATGTAGACATTGGGTAATTGCATTTGATTTGCTTAGCTATTTGAGTGAGGTTTCTCTTGTGGGAACACATGCCCTTCATTCTTGCTTGGTCCTCTCCCGTCACTCATGACTCTTCAAGATGGATAAGTTCAGACTAAATCAATTATATTTGATTTGGCATGCATTTGGAAGACTAGCGCTCAAGTCAGAAGGCTGTTCAGTGTATAGTGGGCAGTATCCAATTACCCAAGACATTTTAAATCACTTGCAGAATTGCCTTAAATTAGAATATGGCTCAGGATTTATTTGGTAACTTGCAAACCCCAAGGCAGCTTTTGCATAATGAAAAGCAATGGATGTGCCGTTGCAGGGGGATGGGCCATAACCAAAGTTCTTTCTGCCACAAACTTCCTCTGGAAGGAATGCTTAGGCATTCACATTCCTCTTCTCCAAAATATCCAAAACACAGGTGACACTTTTTATCCAATCTACTTCACATGATTATTGTAAGGACTTGGAAAAAAAAGTGATTTTTGTCTAAGTTTATTTATTTAAGTTAGCTCTACACCCAATGTGGGGCTCAAACTCATGACCCCAAGATCAAGAGTAGCGTGTTTTCTTTTTTTTTTTTTTTTTAGGTTTATTTATTTATTTTGAGACAGAAAAAGAGCGAGAAGGGGAGGGGCAGGGGGAGAGGGAGAGAGAGAATCCCAAGCAGGCTCCATGCTGCCAGTGCAGAGCCTGACACAGGGCTTGGTCTCTTGAATCATGAGATCATGACCTGAGCCAAAATCAAGAGTCGGGTGCTTAATGGACTGAGCCACCAGGTGTCCCAAACTTGAAAAAACATGATTTTTTTCTAAAGCCTTGAGAATAATAAATTCTACACATATGTAAATAAGGACAACAAAGAAGAAGCGTATTGTGACCGTCTGAATCAGAATTAGCCTTATCACATTAGAAAAGACTCTTGATGGGGCACGCGCGTGGCTCAGTAGGTTAAGTGCCTGACGCTTGGTTTCAGCTCAGGTCATGATCTCACAGTTTCATGGGCTCGAGCCCTGCACTGGGCTCTACACTGGCAGTGCGGAGCCTGCTTGGGATTCGCTCTCTCTCCCTCACTCTCTGCCTCTCCCCTGCTCATGCTGTCTCTGTCGCTTCCAAAATAAATAAATAATTTTTAAAAAAGAAAAGACTCTTGGGACTATTAATTAAACTAATAAAATTAATTCATTTAAAAGTCCCTACTATATGCCAGATCCTAAAGAGAGCCACAGATACAGTGATAGAGAATATAGACAGAGGTTCTACTTTCTTGTGTAATTAATTATTGAAGTACACGTGTGATAAGCACTCTCAAGAAACAATACCACATTCTAAGAGAGCTGAAATAACTCTCATCTTACCTGGTTAGGAGACTAAGAAAAGCTTTCTGAGAGATCTGAAGGATACATAGGACTTGAAAAGGTGTAGAAAGAATACTGTGGGCTGAGAACACAACATCAGTATGTTATAGGCAAGGCCAGTATAACTGAAGCTGGCCATAGAAAGATGAGGACAGGGGTGCCTGGGTGGCTCTGTCCATAAGGTATGACTTTGGCTCAGGTTATGACCTTACAGTCCGTGAGTTTGGGCCCAGTGTCGGGCTCTATGCTGACAGCTCAGAGCCTGGAGCCTGCCTCAGATTTGGTGTCTCCCTCTCTCTTTGCCCCTCCCCCCATTCATGCTGTGTTCTGTTTCTCTCTCAAAAATAAGTAAACATTTATCTTTTTTTTTTTAATTTTTTTTAATGTTTATTTTTGAGACAGAGAGAGACAGAGCATGAACAGGGGAGGGGCAGAGAGAGAGGGAGACACAGAATCTGAAATGGGCTCCAGGCTCTGAGCTGTCAGCACAGAGCCCGATGCGGGGCTCGAACTCACAGACCGTGAGATCATGACCTGAACCGAAGTCGGATGCTTAACCGACTGAGCCACCCAGGCGCCCCTGAAAAATAAGTAAACATTTAAAAAATTAAAAAAAAAAAGACGAGGCTAGAAAGGCACACACTGAGGCTGTTGAGGTGTGTAAGGACTAGTTCATCTAGGGCCCAACAGGCCATGTTAAGAATTTTAAATTTTATTCATGAATTTAGAAGAACTCATTAGTTTTGTAAACCTGACAATGAAACTTTTTTATGATTGAATTTCTTTGCCATCTTCTATGCAGATCTACTTGCTATATACCAGTCTCTGTGTCTTTGGTGAATAAGAATATATTGATACTAACCTAAAATCTCTTATACCATTTTCAAATTCTTTTTGGCATAGATATTTTGTTTAAATGAAATCTCACTACAAAACATAAATGTGACCCTTAGCCTAACACAAGTAGAACTAAAACTTTATAGACTAAGACAAAATAGAACACAGTTTAGATATGGAAAGAGGAGGTAGTTTTCACAAAGGCAATCAATTCCATCCATTCTGCACAAGGTACAGTACAGTCTCAGGTATGAAGCCAGACACAGCCTATTATACAGTATATGTATTCCAATCTTTGGCCATTTCATCCTCCCCTCCATCCCACCCGTGTGTCTAATTTACTATCTGTCATTCATCTTGGTCTTGGAATCTCCCAAACATTAGTCTTTCAAAATATGCTCCACGAACCTTTAGGGAGCCCTAGCAACTTTGAAAGGGTTCTCGATACTGCTAATATTTATTAATATTGTTTTATTCTATCATTTGTTTGCCTCCACATCAGACTGTGACCTTGGATGTCAAGGCTATTTTCAGCTCATCATGGTATCCCTAGTGCTTAGCACAGTGTGTAGCAAATAGTCACTAAATGAGGAATATTCCTAATGTGATCATGTTTTCCTGACTTTTTTTCTTGACATGAATTAATTATTTGGTCCTAATTTTCAAAACTCTTTGGTAAACGCATTACATTAATATATCTTAGCTTCAGTTTTCAAATCTGTTAAGTGATGGGTTGTGATAAGAATCATATTAGAGGTTAAAGTAACTGGTAAACTCTAAACCTCTGTACAAGTTATTATTACCAAAAATATCCACCTCTGTGTTTGCATGTTATAAAAAAAAAAAAAATCACACTGGTAAGTTCTTATAGGGAGAGGTAAGAGGTCTCCAGGCTCTGGTACACTGGCAAAGGAGTCTGCAGGCCACCAAAGTTGGATGAGCACTTTAAGTGTATCTAAGATCTTGATGTGGAGCTTTCAAACTTATTTTTCACCACAGATATTTTATTAAAATAAAATCTTGGGGCGCCTGGGTGGCTCAGTCGGTTGAGCATCCGACTTCGGCTCAGGTCATGATCTCACAGTTCGTGAGTTCAAGCCCCGCATCGGGCTCTGTGCTGACAGCTCAGAGCCTGGAGCCTGTTTCAGATTCTGTGTCTCCCTCTCTCTCTGACCCTCTCCCGTTCATGCTCTGTCTCTCTCTGTCTCAAAAATAAATAAACACTAAAAAAAAATTTTTAATAAATAAAAAAAAATAAAATAAAATCTTAGCCAGAAATATAAATAAATAAAACATTTCAAAGTAGAGCTGCACTGATTACAGGGCAGAGAGCAGAGTGAAGAAGGGGTGGGGTTTGCAAAAGTTCTAGGGCTGAGCTAAGCCCAGTTTGAACACCATTGACCTCATGAGTAAATAGAATACAGAATATAAAAGAATGAGGCTCCCTAAACTTGTTACATACTGAACAAATTATTTCGTATTTTGGTGATAAACGTGCAGTACAGAAGAAAACAATTCAAATATTTGCCGTTTGTAAACTTTGGAGCAGCTGAAGCAACCAACTTACATTTGCTTATCAGTTACAATCTACTTTTTCACACTAACGGAAGTATAGCTAGATGGGCAAAAGATAAAAAATACTAGGTATGGATAGGGATACACTCATATCTGTTTTGTCTTATTTTTCACCTTTGTTTCCAAGTTAGATTTCTTCAAAGAAGTTTCAGTTCAAAGATTCTCAATGAGTAAAGTTCATGTCCTGTCTAATAGGGAGCCATTTTCCTCAGGCACACGGTTCAGAAAAGAAGGACCAAAATTTGAGTCTAAAGTTTGGCTTCACTAGTTTTGTGTACATTTAGCCAAAGTTAGAGAACGAATTCAGGATTCTAATTAGAAGGATGGAAATTGTTGGAACCAAAGCTGTGTTGAGAACTCATCATTCATACCTGACACCATGATCTCAGCCACTAGCATATGCTGAGATCCTGTACTGTTATCTTCAGATCCTCTATTCCTGGATAAGACATCCAGTGGCGTTACTTGGTTACTTAGATCTGCTTCACTACCTACTGAAGGTCAAAAGATACAGTTAATTTACCTTTTATGATTCAAGAAAGTTTTGATTTTAACTTATATTTATAGATGTTTGTTGGTTGTAATTTCAGACTTACTTGTACAGTAAGAGCACTCAACTAGCAGTATCTTGGTGACTTAGAAAACCTCACCTGCTGTACCACACCCTCCCAGCTTCACTCAGTGCACTTGACGGTTGAGGGTAGGGAGAGACAGTGGGCAAAAAGACAAGACCAATTTAGGTACTGGCAAAAACAATGCATAAAATACTAAAATCCTAATGGACATAATCAGCTCATAATCACAGCCTGCTATAAGGACAAATTAATAAGATGATCTCCCCATCCTGCCTTCCATACATATTCTTTCTCCTTTAGGCTGCTTTCAATACTTACTTTAGCCTTATTTTACCTGTATTCAGAAACATGAAGGGGCACCTGGGTGGCTCAGTCAGTTAAGCGTCTGACTTCGGCTCAGGTCATGATCTTGCAGTTTGTGAGCTCGCGCCCCACGTCAAGCTCTGTGCTGACAGCTCAGAGCCTGGAGGCTGCGTTGGATTCTGTGTGTCCCTCTCTCTCTGCCCCTTCCCGGCTCATCCTCTGTCTCTCCCCCTCTCTTTCTCAAAAATAATTAAACATTAAAAAAAAAATTTAAAAAGAAACATGGAAGGGTATAAACAAGTCATAATTTAACATAGGCATGGAACCCAGTACATGGGAGAAATTGATCCCCTAAAACACTTAGTGTGTTCTCTTAGTTCTCTAGTGGGTTCCCATTGCACAGAGTCCATAACGTCAAAACTACTTTCACAAATACATGTTATATTGTTTGCCTTTTTTCCCTGTGCTGACTTTGATACCAATGGGGCAAACCAATTAGGCAAAATTACTGGTGCCTTAGTATGAATTAAGGCAATGGCACAAAACTCAACTAACAGTCATGTCTTCACTGCACACATTCACACACACACACACAGACACACACACACACACACACACAGTTTCACTTAAAAAGACACATGATGAAACAGTAAGAATTATTAATTTTTTAAAATCTCAACCATGGAATACTTGGCTCTTTAATATTCTGTACAATGAAATGGAAAGTATATATAAAACACTCTGTGTCCACACTGAAGCGATGATAGTCGTCTGGAGGAAAAGCACGTGTGTAGCTGCAAGTTGAAACTAGCCTCTTTTTCATTGGACATAATTTTTACTTGGGAGACTGACAAAGTATGTTATTAACACTTGGAGATCTGGCAAGCACCTTCCAAAAATGAAGTGAGTATGTTGTTTCAAGAAAAGCAATCGACAGTACTTATTGCCAATGATAAAACTTCAGCTTTCAAGTGAAAAGTAGAATTCTGGAAAAATTTTCCCACTATGCTGAGCTTGACAAAATCTCAAAACTCAAGAGCTTTTCTAATGGGTTTGACGGGAATTAATTAGTGAATGTGACTGGATGTGTGTGTGACACTTGGAAGATATGCAACAACTCGGCCAGCCAGTTTTTTCAAATGGCCAACATGATGCCACAAAATCACACATTGGTAAAAGAGCCACTCAAAGTACAAAACAAAAAGAAAACAAAACAAAAAAACCCACTGGATTTTAATATAACAGGTGACAAAAAGATTATTGATGTGGCTTCAGATTTCACATTGCGGCTAAGGTTTAAGAAACTACCACCTGTCCAGTTCTGATATACTATCAAAAGAATACAAAAAAGGCATCTGAAAGGCTATTAAATTTTCAACCCTCCCTTTTCCAAATCCACGTCTATGTGAGGTCAGGTTTTCTTCATAGGCTTTGACCAAAACAACACAACAACAAATTTAACATAGAAGGAGATATGAGAATCCAGCTGCCCTATAGGAAGCCAGACTTTAAAGATATAAATGTAAAACAATGCTATTATCCTCCCTACATTTTTTTGTTCCAGAAAATATAGTTACTTCATTTATTTCCCTAAAAATATGTCATGTTCATACATAATAAAATATTATATAAAATTATATGTTAAAATATAGATATATTTTTTAGTTTTATTTTTATTTTTTTTAACGTTTTATTTATTTTTGAGACAGGGAGAGACAGAGCATGAAGGGGGGAGGGTCAGAGAGAGGGAGACACAGAATCTGAAACAGGCTCCAGGCTCTGAGCTGTCAGCACAGAGACCGACGCGAGGCTCGAACTCACGGACCGCGAGATCACGACCTGAGCTGAAGTCGGCCGCTTAACCGACTGAGCCACCCAGGCGCCCCTAGTTTTATTTTTAATTCTAATAGCATAACTATTGGTAAATTTAACCCACATTAACAAAAGCTCTTTGGAGTTTTCAGTCATGTTTAAGAGTGTAAAGGGTCATAAAACCAAAAATATTGAGAACTGTTGTGCTACAGCAACAATTAATAGAAAATTCTGAAAATCCAAAATAACCAATTCTGGTCCATGGATAATTAATCCATTTGTTTGCTGTTAATCTACCACGTAACTTAAACCTTGCCTACCAGATAAATGAATTAAAGAATTTGTAAATAAAATTTAAATTCTCTTTGGTATGAAAACTTCAAGAGATGAATCCAAATTCTCCTTCATTATTTGCATACACATTCAAGGAAAGCAAATCAGCACACTACCGGTTACACATCACATTTGATTTACTCTTCTGTCCTCTTCCTCAAAAACATGATTAGTTATTTAAATGTGGATCACAAGCATTCTCAGGCTAGATTCCCTACACTTATTTAATATCCTAAAGTTATTTACTATAAAGGACTTTGCTTTTTCATATTAAGCCCAGCCATGTGGAAGGAGGATTGTATAGGACTACCTTTAAAAACTGAGGCCAAAATGTCTCTAAACATTATCTGAGGTGGTAAAATGCTCACATTGATTTCCAAGTGTGGGCCACTCCATCGTAAATGGGGGACCAGAGGGCTGGAAACTTAACATTTTGAATATTATCTTTTTTTGTTAATTTTACAACTGGAGGAGGTCAATTGAATTTAGTCTTTAACAAGGAGCCTAAAAATAAAAAATAAAAATTAGGAGCCTAAACTCATAGAAAAGAAAAACAAAACAAAACAAACTTGGCCTCCCTAAAAGCAGGGAAGCTTTTAATAATATAAAATACTAAAAATCAGCAAAAGCATACGATTGATATAGAATTATATTCCTGAGCCAAAGTAAAATAATTTAGCCACATATTTATCATCTTACCTGCCGGTGGTATCTGATGGCCATTGAGGGCCAGACACATTTTCCCATCTGGGGCTTTCACAAAACCTTCACGACACAAACACTGAGCAGATCCAAACCTCTCTTTGCAAATATGTTCACAGCCTCCATTTTGGTGTAAGCAGGGATCTGATCCTTGTGGGGAAAAGAGGTACATTCACAGATGGGCTTGGAGATGAAAAGAGTGCCATTGATACAAATCACATTGTACAGCTTTTGGGGAGAGAAACTTAGTGTATCTAAATGGAGCCTATATCAAGAGCTATTTCAGAAGAGCTCCTAAAGGAGCCAGTTCTAAGATAAGCTCAGAATGTTATTACCTTATGAGTATTTATTGAGTATAGCCAGTGCTTTTGTTCAAGAAGCTCTTTAGGCAGATGTGATCCTTATTTCCTGACTCATAATCTAGTCAAACTGACAAAGGGCAATTCAGAAGGAAGTTACATAGGACACTGGATAATGCTCACTCACTGGCACTCTCACGGGGTGGGGGAAGGCCCCAGTATAGATAGAAGCTTCCATTGCAGGTGTCTAAATTGCACCCCGAAACCCTGACCTCCCTTTCAGTGCCTTTAGCCCAAGCATCCTTGAAAAGGAACATTTAATAAAAGCTGGCCAGGAGAGGTAAAGATGAGACTGGAGAGATAAAGCCCAAATTCAGTACCAGATTGTCTTAGTTTAAACCCAATCCACATCTTACAGAATCTTCTTTTTTTTTTTTTTTTTTTTTTAATTTTTGAGAGAGAGAAAGAGCACAAACAGGGGAGGGGCAGAGAGAGAGGCAGACGTGAAACCCGAAGCAGGATCCAGGCTCTGAGCTGACAGCAGTGAGCCTGATGCAGGGCTCGAACCCACAAACTGTGAGATCGTGACCTGAGCTAAAGTCAGACACTCAACCAACTGAGCAACCCAGGTGCTTCCACATCTTACAAAATTTTACAATCTACCCGAATTAGTGAGAATCCCCCTCCTCTTCTCCCATCAAACAATTAAAATAGTTGCAGATTCCAGCCAAAGAAAGACTGTGTAACATGTCCAGTGTACCTGGTTTTGCCAATGGATGAACTACAACCAGTGATGAAGGCTTCAGCATGCTGCCTCGGAGACGTACCCTATTTTTGCCAGTCCTCTTGTTCACCCTTATTACCGATGGCATAGTCCAATCAGAGAACCACACGTGATCCTCAAACACAGCTATAGCAAAAGGGTGACCTGGAAGCAGTTTAAATCCATTACATACATCTTGTCTCTGCCATGATTATTTTTAAAAGGACAAGGCTTACAACATACACAACTCCTACACCAAATCATTCCTTTAATATAGCTGCTAAGCAAGATACACGCCACTACTACACCTGCATCAAGAAGAACCCACATGATGAGCAAACATCATCTTACAATGCGAGCCCAGCGCTAGGAAGTCCTAGCATTGTTGCGCACCATATGGGGAGTGGGAGAATGTGGGTTGATTGACAGAATATCAAGAAAAAGACCAGGATGGGAATGTTTCCATGTTTGGTGATTCTGACACTACAGACTACGCTTCAGAAAGTGATTTTTAACCTCTCTTTGCATTAGGTTCCTTGTCTTTTGAATGGCAGCAATAAGTACTAAAGTCATAGGTTGTTGCAACGATCTTTAACAATTCGAGGTAATTGAATAGCTGTCTCCTTAAATTCCCATTTCCAACAACACATTTTGCTGCATTGGACCCTTACCTCCTTTCCTATATCTCTTGTTATGCCATATTAGTCCAATGACCTGTGCTCTTAGTCTCTTTCTTCCTGCCTTCTCTTGAAATTTGTCTGTCAATTATCTCTTTCTTTTACATCTTTACTCTCTTCACTCTACTAGCTTCCTTCCCTTAGCCGATTAATATCCTCATCTCCTTGGCCCCTCTAGCATCTTTTTGTCTTTTTCTTTCCCTTCTTAGCCAAAGTTTTTAAAAGTCATTTATTATCTACTACCTCCATTTTCATGGTTCCTATCAACCCCTAAGTGGGTTCCCTGACCCCACCTCAATTAAACCACCTCGCCACGCTCCTGGAACTGATAAGATATTCAAGTATTTATAGCAAGCAAAGAAACGTTGTAATACACTATCTCAAGTGGTTAGAGGCTAAGCTAGGGAGCCCCAAATTGGGAAGCTTTAATCATGTCCAGTCACATTTTCTGGGACAATTTTTGTTTATTTGTTTTTGTTTTTGTTTTGTTTTATTTTTGCAAATAAGCAATGGATGTATTAGAATAAATGTCTTCTGGCAGCAGACTCAAATGACTTGTCTTGGTGACCATGAGTCTCCATCCATCATTATTGACCAGGGCCTTTAAGATGTATTTTAGTTTCTAGTTCTTCGTCCCCAATTAAAGCTATAAGTCCATCAAGGAAATTCTTTTATATAGCTATAATGTTTCTTTGTTATGGTAAAAAAAAAACATCTAACATAAAATATATCATCTTAACCTAAGTGCACATTTCAGTAGTGTTACGTACATTCACTTTGTTGTGCAGCCAATTTCCAGAACTTTTTTATCTTGCAAAACTGAAACTCTATATCCATTAAACAACAACTTCCCATTTTCCACTCTCCTTAGTCCCTGGCAAAACACCATTTTACTTTCTCCTTCTATGAATGTGACTATTCTAGAGACCTCAAATAGATACAATCATACAGTATTTGTCTTTTGTGACTGGCTTATTTCACTCACCATAATGTCCCCAGGGTTCATACATGTAGCATGTGTCAGAATTAGCTATGTTTTCTTAATCTTTTTGAAAAAATTTACTTTTCTTAATTTTAATATTGAAGTATAGTTGATGAGAATTAGCTATGGTTTTTTTGAACAAATACCTCACACTAGACATAGTCCTCCTTATTTTTTAAAAAAGTTTATTTATTTATTTTGAGAGAGAGTATGTGCAGGGGAGGGGTAGAGAAAGAGGGAGAATCTCAAGAAGGCTCCATTGTCAGCACAGAGCCCAATGTGGGGCTTGAACTTATGAAACTGTGAGATCACCACCAGAGCTGAATTCAAGAGTTGGATGCTCAACCGACTGAGCCACCCAGACTCCCCTTCCTTATTTTTTTAATAGAAGAGCCACAGTTGAATGTTAAATTCAGAATGAATTCCTTCAATCTTTACATTAAATATACTGAGCTAGCAGCTGAGAAGTTACCACTTATATACCAGTAGATGGCACTGTAATGATGGAAATGGTCATTTAGATATTTTCATACCAAATATTTGATAATAGCTTTTAATAAGAAGTTGTATAGTCATTAGATTACAGCAGCCATAGAAATCATTCACAAAATATCTGTTATGTGTTTGGTTTAGCATATGGTATCTTTACATTCTGGATAGGAATTTTCAAATTCCTTTATACTTTCATATAGCAAAGCTATAATTTCCCATTTATTTAGGTGATGTATTTTTTAAATAATATACGCCCCCCCAACTAGACTCTATGACTTCACAGGAACCATATTCGCTTTACTCTCTACCATATGTCCACTTCCATCAAATGATTCAATAAATATCTGTTAAGTGCATGGATAAATAGTTTATGGTCATACATAAGTTTTTAACTTATTGTAAAGTGTACCTTTAATTTTTAAAAAATCTTGTAAGTATATAAAATGTTAAACTATACTTATCATGATCTGTTTCCTGTATAATACAAATCTAGAAATTCATTTCCTCTAAATCAAAAAGAATGGACAAAACAATACCTTATACACATTATTAGTTAGATTCTTCATAAAAGAGACCATATTTTTGCATCTTCTCAACCGACCAGTTTCCAAATCTCCAAAGAATATTCAGTATCTCCCTGGCTCTCATTTTAATATTCAGTCTGTTACCAAATCCTCTCAGGTTTTCATTCACAATGATTTTTTAAATACTCTAGTCCTCCACTCCACTTTGACATGGCAATGTTCTATCCGAGACTCTCATCAGCTCTTGACTGGACAACTGTTGTAGCCTCCTGACTAATTTCCTTCCCTCGGATTTCAATCCAACCCTAATACTGTTCCTTAAGTGGTTATGCTGAGGTACCAGTCTTATCATATACACTTGCTGCTTAAGAACATGCAATGGCTCCTGGTACATTCAGTATTTCTCTTTCAACATTTAGCATAGACTACAGCATTTTAAATATATTTATGAATATATACAACACTCCATGCAAAATCTGGAAACTATATTATCCTTTGCATATAAATGTTTATTCATTAATGTCTAAAGGTGATACTATCACAGTTGTACAAATGACATGGTCTAAAACATAAGAAATGACAACCAACCAAGTTCTTATTCTTAAGAGATCTTAAAAATTTTTAATATTTTCCTTCTGATTTGGGGAAATCTTGGCAAAGGGAAATGATTATACGTCACTAAGTTTTATCCAGTATTCCAATATGAAGGTAATCTTTGTAGCTCAGGAATCTCCCAAGAAGTCTGTCAGTCTGTCTCCATGCCTTTTTTATCATATGGCTGAAGGAGGAGGGCACCTAGGGGTGAGTGTGTGTGTAAACATATTTTGTGGGGTTTTTTTGTTTTTATTTGAGAGAGAGAAAGAGAGAGAGAGAGAAAGCAGGGGAGAGAAGAAGAAGGAGAAAGAGAATCTTAAGCAGGCTCCACTTAGATTGGAGCCCAACGCAGGGCTCCATCTCATGACCCTGGGATCACGGCCTGAGCCAAAATCAAGAGTCAGACACTCAACGGACTGAGCCACCCAGGCACCCCAAACCCATCTTGTATTTCACACTCATTAACACTCATCAACACTCGTTAACACTCAGGCCAAGATTAAGAAATCACCCATCCCAAAACCTCACCTACATCGTTCTGGGCAAGTCTTTGGCGTTTTGAACCATCCAGATTGGCCATTTCGATCACAGACTGCTTGGCATCACACCAATACAATTTGTCAGTTAAGTAATCAATCGTTATTCCACTGGGCCAGACCAGATCAGAACTAGCTATAACCCGTCGGCCAATGCCTTGAAGGGAAGAACTTTCAATTCGTGGATTAATCCCCATATCAGTCCAGAATAATCGCCTTTAATCAAGAAAGCATACAACAAATAAAATTTGCATGAAAAAAAATCTTTCATTCTTTCATCACTGAAAATGTCAATGTAAATCACTTTAAATAGAATAAGCTGAAGTGGTACACTAAGGAACATAGAGAGTATAGCAGTGAACATTAGACAAATAATTCTCAATAGCAAAAATTATCTTTCCATGTAGAGCATCTTGGACAGGAAATGCTGAATTAAGGTTTAGGTCATTGGATAAAGAAGAAATTATTAGTTTGAAAACTTTTACTATATTACTAATTGAAAGTGTGTTCAAGAGCATATTCTTAAATTAGTGTTTCATGCTGCAAAAGGCAATAAATAAAACCTTGTTAGCCTGTCCCTCTGCCATGCATATATAAAACTATATATGTTAAATTACAACATAAAGGGAATAGCATATTTATCTGTTACCTAATTTTATACAATGTACTCAGTTAACTTGGTCAGTTTTAACTTCCATAAATCAGATGCTGAGGCACACTTTTTGTCATATGGCTCATTGCCTTTTATACTGGTTAGTTTGGAGATGGTTATAGTCCCACTTTTTTAATCATATGGCTGGCTCCAAATCAATTATCAATTATTGCCAGTATATTGTTTCCCATAGACCATTGTAAAACTTTCATTAGAAACAAAATAGGGTTAGTCTTTAATCCTTCTGTTTTAACAAGTAGGAAGGAATCCATTATTCTCCTTAATTCTCTAAACCTAAACCAACATCTGTCACCAATATGTTGCTAATTCACAATTAACAATATAGTCTTCTAATCTTTCAGAATTTCTATTTCCACATGTCTAAATCTAGGAATAACCTACCATTTGAACTCATGTTATAATTTTTCTAAATAGAATTCATAAGCCATGCAATCTAAATACTATCCTTCACTTGGGAAATCAATAATGTAGATTTTTAAAGAAAGTACTTAAATGGGCTTGTGTCTAATTGATTAATGAATTACAGCCCACTCCTTTTTTTAAAAAAAAAATTAAATTTGCTTAAAATGAAGGTTATCTTGGGGCGCCTGGGTGGCTCAGTCGGTTAAGCGTCCGACTTCAGCTCAGGTCATGATCTCGCGGTCCGTGGGTTCGAGTCCCAAGTCGGGCTCTGTGCTGACAGCTCAGAGCCTGGAGCCTGTTTCAGATTCTGTGTCTCCCTCTTTCTCTGACCCTCCCCTGTTCATGCTCTCTCTCTCTCTCTGTCTCAAAAATAAATAAACGTTAAAAAAAAATGAAGGTTATCTGAATAATGAAGTTTGTATGTAAGAATAGAAAGTCAAAAGACATTAAGAGGATGAGGAAGTCATGCTAACTATATCACTTCTGAAAATTTGAACAAATTTCATGGATTTTCTTGATTTCTGATTCCACTAAACACCTGAGGTCTTAAGACAAATTTTGGACACTAGTATATCAAACATGAACTGTCTTATGACTTCTGTGGGAAAGTGTCTTGTTTTTACAAATGCTTACTTGGCCATTGGATGGACAGCAATTCCTCGTGGCTGAGAGACCTCCTCCTTGATGATTATTTCACGATGCTTTCCATTTAAATCACTCCCTTCAATGAGAGATTTCCTAAAATGTATGTGATAAAAAGGAACTTGTTACATCAACTTTACTTTTTTTTTTTTAAGTTTATTTGTTTATTTTGGGAGAAAGTGAGCGTGAGTGGGGAAGGGGCAGAGAGAGAAGGAGAGAGAGAATCAGAAGCAGGCTCCACATCGTCAGTGCAGAGCCTGACACGGGGGCTCAAATCCACAAACCACATGATCACAACCTGAGCCAAAATCAAGAGTCGGACGCTTAACCAACTGAGCCACTCAAGCACCTCTACATCAACTTTACTTTTTAAATAAAAATACTCCTTTTCTCTGTTACTTACTGAAATGCAAAAATAGGCATTCTAAACTACCTCCATCACATGTGCATGCACTCACATACACACACACACACACACACACACACACACACACACACAGGTCAGGACATACACCCATGAATTCTACTTTTCTTACACAGTCTTTTAAATAGCATCCCATTATTTATCCCACGCAATTAAAATACACGGTGAGAGGATAAGGTAAGATGGACCGTGTCAGGAGGCTGGCAGGGACAAAGCCAGGGGTGTAAATACCACCAACCCCTTTTCTTCACAGCCTCCCAGCTCCTGCTGAACCCAATGAAAGCCAGAAGACAGGTCAGAGATCACAGGAAAGAGAGTAGGCCTCAAAGGGCCACAGAGACAGCCAGCACAAGGACAGCATGGAGAGAGTAATGTTGACTTAATTTTCTTCCATATGATTCTAAGACAAATGGGAGTACTGAAATATTATTTGGTATTCTTTACATTAAAAAAATAATAACCCTTTGGAATCTGGCAGGGGAGAAAAATCCTTGTCTCCTCATTTTTCCATTTATTTTTTAAACAAACCTTTATTGTCAAATAAATACTGAGCACTTACTGTGTGTCAGGGATTGGCCTAAGCATTGGAGACAATAGTAAACAAAACCTTGTCTTTGTTCTCATAGAGCTTAGAGTTCAGCAGGAGAGGGAGAGAGAATTATAGTACAGAGAATGTAAAGAATGCAGCCGCCAGACTCAGGGCAGACACCTTATTGCAGCACACTTTCACCCTGTGTACTAACCTGGGCTTCCCAGCAGCATCCAGGAGCAGGCAGGACCACAGGCAGAGGGGACAAGAAGAACCACCCTTCCCCACCACATGCTGTCTGCTCAGCCTTTTCCCTACTGCAAACTAGAAAAGTATAATTATCTTTAATTCATTCAACAAACATCTGGAAAGGCCTAGCTCTTGTTCTTGTGGACAATGTCTGCATGAAACAGGCCTACCCAGAAACACAGGGAAGAACTATTTTCTCTTCCTTGTTCTGCTAAACACGAAGGAGATCTCTGTGTGGTTTATTTGAGCGCGCTTTCTAGCCACTCGGTTGGGAAGGGGCTTCATATATTCCCCCTTGCAGGTTATGTGAAGGAGAGAGGCAAAGCTAAAACTGGCTCAGGGCATGTGCTGGTCAAGTACACTTTGCAAACTACCAACTCAAGACCCTGATAATCTGATGTGTACTCCAGGGCCACTTTTAAAAGATAATTCTATTCCCAGATGAAGTGATTGTCAGAAAGGTACTGCTGGGTGGAAGGTATTTTTGAACTCAATGTGTCAAATTCACTCAATCACAACTGTCACTGAGCCTGTCCCTTGGTGGGAGGGAAGGAATTCTGAGGCCACTTCCTTGTGACCAGGGGAGATAAAACTGTCAGTTCTGATCTCACTGGTACATCATCTCTAAATTCTTACTGTTTTGAGCAGGAGTGAAATGATGAGAATCAAGACGGACATAAGCTCCTGACCCTGGATCTGTCTTAGGCAGGTCTCCTGCAATTTACTTTCAAAGCTCCCCAAGGGGTTCGCCCAATAATGTACTTCTATTTGATTCAGCCAGAAAGCAAATCTCTAACTCTGGTGTTGGTGATGAGAAAGTAAAGACAAGCACGGACATTTGGGTGCAAAGGAGTTCGAGCATGACCCTTTATCTAGTGGAGCATCTCTCTCTTTTTATCCCTTATCTAATGGGTCTCAATGCCGCTGGGATCCTCCAAAACCCACCCTATTTCCTGACAGGATTGTCCACCCAGAACCGTAGAAGAGCGATTTATACCTCATGGTAGTTGTTGTTGGGTTTTTTTTGTTTTGTTTTTTGTTTTGTTTTGTTTTGTTTTGTTTTTTTTACCTCAGAAGAAAGAGCAAACATGTTATTTTTACCTCCCTGATGCATTTTTTTACTGGGCATTTGACTTCAAGAATCAGGATTCCTTAATGCTAAATAATAGCATTACCAGTGGAATGATCAATTAGCTTCCTGCCTATGTCTAGATGATAATTTGAATCTGTCTTTTCCTAAGCCAATATAAACTGTAAGTATCCACTCTGGTTCTTTTAATTGGTTAAAAGTTCCCATATAATCTAATATCATGAACTTGGAATCTCAGTTATTTGAATCCAATTTCTAGCTAATATCAAGGTTTTCAAACTATAAACCTCTCATTTCCAGACAAATTAAAGGTTTTCTTGTAGCAGCTGCCGTTAGAGGGAAGAGGACTTAGAAGGGCTTGTTATTACAGAACTCAATGAACTAGGAAATTTGAGGTCTGGATTCTCCAGGACACGGAGGTGTGTGACGATCTCTCTTGTTGTAGGTACCACGGGGCTATTAATCAAACACTGTTAAAATTAAAGGTGCCATGCACATGTGGGAAATATGAGGAGACCTGGCATGCTCAGAGAGGCCAAGAGCGCCTGACATCTGCTGTCCTGATCAACGCTTACCCTTCTGAGAACAGCCGTGTACAAGCTCTGTTATTATGCACAGCTGACATTTTAAAACGTCCTTTCAAGTAGGTTCAACACAGAGGAAGCTGTTATTATGATTTTTATCATTACCACAACTGAAATTCCAGATCTACTTCTTGCTGGCCGCTTGCCATCAGGAAAGTTATTTTACCTCTTCAATTCTCAATGTTTTAATCTTTAAATTGGGGACAAGAAAACTTACTTTTTCAATAGTGTCATCAATATAAAGCTCCTAGCACAGTGTCTGATGCACTTTAGTGATTCAATAAATAAATATCCAAAAAATAAAGAAAGAAACGTTTAAGCGAATGAATGAATGAATGAATGAATGAATGAAAATATACTTGCCCTGGATATAAAAGTACCATATTATTGATAACTGTACACCACACCATACGTCTGGCTAATTTTTAGAACACCATTTGTTTCCCATGGATTATCTAGACCAAAGAAGATTTTCTGGAACATAGAAAACTTACCCCCAAGCATATAAGCCTGTTCCCTGGAACTTGGAAGGAGTTCTGTGTTGGGACCACTGATTTCATAGAGGTGATATCCTAATTAATTCTAACTTCTTTTGCTTTAACACAGTTGCGTAGGTACCAGATGTTCAGGTTGTCTACCATTACATTTCATTACTTTAAGTTACTCTGAGAAAACATCCTAGAGCACAGAGCATTTCCAAAACCGTCCTGTGACAGCTGCCTGTACTCTCTGGTTAGCTACCTATCTCAGAAGCAAGGACTGGGCTCTCATGAGCACACGTAAGAGGAACAGCCCCTTCACCCATCCCTCTCCCCCATCCTTCACCCTCCTCCCCCCACCCCACACCGTTCTGGGGGGCTCATACAGGCCACACACACACCAAATGCAGCTGCCCTTCCTGCAGCCCCAAGAGCAGTGTGCCCAGAGGGCAGAAATATCACAATTTCTCTCTAGTTCTGTTCTTTCCCACATAAGGGAAAGTAGACCATCTCTCCAATCTCATGAGGACTCTCCTCACAACTCCCACGTAAAGCCCTGCTCCCTCCTTCATGCTTATTAACAAGAAGCCAGTGTGTGGATTCTAGTCTGTAAAATGAGGGGGTTTGGCTAGTCGATCCCTGAAGCCCCTTCCATCACTCTCTCTGGATGTGTACACCCCTCATTTGGCATTTATTTATGTATGGCCTTATTTATACATCTCTTGTGCTGATAAGTAGACTAAGCATTTGTACTGGTTTTGTCTGTGTACATGTGCCTTAGCTCCCTGGCTAAATTGTAAGCTGACCACAAAGATGGACAGCTCTTCACGCTCCTTTGCATTTCCCACAATACCCAGGACAGGGCTTTATCCATAGCAGGTGCTCAAAGGATGCTTGTTGATTGCATTCAGACAGGCTTTGCATTTCTCTGATTACCACAGCCTGAAGTGTGAAAACACATGCTACTTCCTTGGTCCACACAATTCTCCCTTGGATACAGATCCAATCTTGATGAAAGGAGGAACATCCTGCTTGGTGGTGTGGGGGAGTGGAGGGAATATGGACAGCATTAGGAGCATCTTTCCTCCAGTCCCAGCCAAGTGCCCAGGAACAATTTCTTGAGTACAAAGTGGAGGATGAGGTCCGTGGTATTACCTATGCCATCACTCCCATCCCACGTGGCTTAAAACTGAAGGTGGAAGCGTACCCTCTGTCTGTCCAGTAGAATTTACGGTCAATCCAGTCTATGGCAAGACCTTCTGGCACATCTACTGCTTCCTCAATAAGCCTTTCTCGCTGAGAACCATCCATATTAGCTCTCTCTATCCACTTCAGGGCTGTATGGGCAAAATATATCTACAAAAAAGAACACAGGCATTTCTCTCTGATTTGCTTTTAAAAAATTAATGTGGAATATATACAAATGGAGTTGGTAACCTTCAGATCATACAGTGTAATCATTAAGAGCTTGACTTTGAAGATAGACACACCAGCAACTGAATTCCACCTCTGCTGCTTCCCAGATGTCTTAGACTCTTGGTTTCCTCATTGGTTAAATGGGGATAATGATACCAAATGCATTCACTGATCTATCTATCTATCTATTAAATTATATATATATTCAATTATACATATATATCCAATATATATATACTCAATTATATATATACTCAATTATATATACTCAATTATATATATATTCAATTATATATATATTCAATGCATTCACTGATATATATATTACAGATATATATATATATCACGGATATATATATATCACGGATATATATATATCACGGATATATATATATATCACGGATATATATATATCACAGATATATATATATAGATATATATATATCACAGATATATATATATAGATATATATATATCACAGATATATATATATCACAGATATATATATATATCACAGATATATATATATATATCACAGATATATATATATATCACAGATATATATATATATATCACAGATATATATATAGATATATAGATATATATATCAGTGAATGCATTTGGTATCATTATCCCCATTTAACCAATGAGGAAACCAAGAGTCTATATGTGATATATATATCACTGATATATATATATATATATATATATATATATATATATATATATGACTCTTTAGACCTGTGCTTGACACATATTTCTATTGCTACTTGGTAGTTTATTAATCTTTGATCATTGGTTAATAACAAAGTCATTATACTTGAACTCTAATGGCTTCTATAGCCTGGAAGTGAACAGTGATGAGCAGTTTAGTGGCAGCTACAAGCTGGGCTGTGTCTTCTACTGCTCAGTCCACAGCACTGCATTTCACTACAAGTCAGGAAACACAGGTTCCTTTCCTGGTTTGGCCCTTATTTATTTAATTGTGCTGCCCAAGTCATTTGACCTCAATTTTCTCAACTGTAAAAATGACAAAGTTAGACTAGATATTTGCCAGTTTCTTTCATCTCTAACCACATTTAATTTCATTTTAATTAATCCACCTTGTTTAACAGAACATACCTTGCAGGTGCAAAGCTCTTTTTCAGTCTACTATGCAGACTAGCAAACAGGTACCAGAATTTTGTGAGAGTATTAACTATGAGTCAGATGACAATTTAATGATAGCATGTGTGGAATTTTAGCTGTGAGTATATATATGCACATAAACCTGTAATCAATGATGAGAATGTTCATAAACATTCATTATCTAATGAGTTATCATTAGATAAAATAGAAAAGGTTCTATTCCATAACACAAAAATGGGTACTTCTCATATTAAACAACACTAAGCTAGAGCTCTTCTCCTCAAACTCAAATGTGCACATGAATCGCCCGGAAATCTTGTTAAAATACAGATTCTGATTCGGGAGTCAGGGTGGAGCCTGGGAATCTGCACTTCTAACAAGCTCTAGGTGACATTGATACTGCTGGCCCAAGGACCACGGTTTAAAAAGCAAGAAAATGAGAACTGGACCAGAGAAATGAAAACTAGCCACATGACTGCAAGTTCATTCTAGGTCTCTTTGATTCACCTTATAAAGAACGCTGACTGTGTAGGAAAAAAAACTAGTTTGGTAATAAATGAATCTTGAACTGATTGTTTCTATTAATTATTTCTTTCTGTTAATATAATTCTTCCATGGAATTATCTAAATTCAGTTCAAGGAAAAGAGAGAAGGATTTTTTGCTAGTGTTTAAGTACAAAACTTCTATTTGCAAATATAGTTATATTTGGCTATCAATCCATAGCAATTAAACAAAGAGTTGATTTGCTTCCCTCTGCCTCTTTTGACCATTTACCAGACTGCTTCCTTCAAATCAGGAAGAAACAAAAATACAAAGTTTAAAATTCTAGGAATTAATGCACTATCTAGTAATAATTAAATGATTAATTAAGCGCTATGTAAATTTATAATTATTGGGTGATTAACCTCCACAAGACAGTGTAACATATCATTTCAAGCACATTGTAACCTAGCACAAATATAACCAGAAATTAAAGATCAAATGGTCAGTTGATTCAGGTGATAACACAGAAATTTTTAAAACTTCATGTAAAATTGATTATTATATAAACAATGTTGTAACACTGTCATTCCCACGTGAGTCATAAAATCTGTGCTTCTGATTGCCATGATTAAGAGGTCATTGAATTCCATCTTTCAAGAACTTATATTAAATGCAGATTACTAACCCATACTTCCAATGTCCCACCCCCACCCACTCCTTCCCCTATCAGTAAATAACTAAAAACATATTTATGGCAGTCTTCCTATGTGTATGGCACTCTGCTAACCTCCCATCCTCACCTCCAAAGATGAAACTAAATTTAAGATTCTGCCCAATCATTCCCAATAAAATGGCTGAATCACAATAAGGACCAAGGCAGTGTTATGAGAACAGGAACACCCTTAAAATTTGCCAAACGATGTTCCTACATTTCTCTGTGCCTAATCATTCTGAGCTTAGCAGAGGATTTTCAAGTAGCTCAGGTCATCTGTTAGGATAAAATCCTCTACTCTGTCCTTAAAGCACAGCCACATCTGTTCAGGCGACAAAACCATACCTTATTTTCCACAGGGTCGTGATCAAGGGCAAAAACCATTCCCATTTGCTGGCTGAGCAGGGATCCATAATCTGTTCCATCAAAACGCACATGTCGAATATCTTGAGAATTGGCAAACAGCAAAAATGGCTGTGGTCCTGTTAACCAGATTCAAGTATGGCTCTGTTTAAAATATGCGTTGGAACCCAGAAAACACTTCTGACTCTTCCTTTTCATTGTACCCGCTTTCTGCAGTTCTCGTCTTCGTAATTTCCCACCAGTGTGGTGTAGGTTAAGACAGGCAAGACGATTTCTTGTATGAGGCAACATTTTACCAGATTCCCCTCTGTCTAGGTGCCAGCTTTTAAAGTGCAAATTACTTGTCAAAAGAGCCAGCATCAAATAGTGAACACCAGAACTAGAAGACGCAAGTCTTAGTGCCATAATCTCCTTGATTCACACATATGGAAACATATTAATATTAGCAGATTCATGTCCAAATAAATTCATGTCCAAATAAATACACTTCTCTGGCCTGGGCACTTCTGAAAAGGAGGCATGATTATTTGAGTTAATAACAAGACCCCTGATAATTTTCAGAGCTCAGATTACACTATATTCACTAAGGCCCTGAGAAGCTAAGAGTATTGGGGTCTAAGGCAAAACTCTGTAAACTCATCATTATGTGATCCCAGATCACAGGCATAATGAACTTTGGGAGAGATGACATTAATTTTGTATAAACCTAGGATTTCTAAAGCTGCTGAGGGACACAAGAGATACAATGTCAGAAGATGAAAAAATTGTTCAAGCATACAACTACATATTAAATCTTGACATAAAAAGGACAGAATTTGTCAAAGTCTTATGATGGCTACATTCACTGCAGAGATGAAAATCAAATCAATCAACAAATATTTATTAAACATCTCTAAAGATTATTCTGGTCATGACTTTCACATATACTGGCATCCCATGCTTGATGTTATGGTAAATATTTGCTGAGTGCTAACTGACTTAGAGATATTCCTCAAAATGATTATTATTTATGTGATTCCTATTTATATTTACAATGTGATTTTGTGTTCCATTTCCAAAAATAAAAACTCAGACTTTCTACTCAGAAGCCAAAAGCAATTTAACTCTCCATCTTTCTAAATAAAATGTTTTCACATAATCTTTTTGCAGAGACACACGTTCAAACATCCACAGCACTAACCTGATGCTGCACAACTTTTTTTGTCCAGTTGTAGGTCATACCCAGGAAAGCAACCACATTCCCAGGATACTGGGCTAAGAGGGAGGCAGAGTTGGCTACATCCACCATTATCGGGTGATGAACAGCCTATAAAAACAATCGCTTGCTGATGATGCTGTGCCATTCAAAAATATAACAATTTTTCATCAAAATATTGAAAAAGCCAAGTATATATTAGTTTTTAAATCTATCTCCATCATCATTTATACTGCTGCAAACAAGTTTATTTTTCAGACCCTAAGAACAAAATGTCACCACATTCCATTTTCCTATAACCTGATAGCTTGAATGTTAACCCTTCACATCCCAACAGCCCTTGTCCTCTGTTCTGTCACTGAGCTTGAAAACAAGAGCACTGCCAGCGGCTGCAATAAGAAATATCTTTTGATGAGTTTGACAGCTAGTCTAACTCTTGCTGGTGAGTAGTATATTTTTTCTCCATGTATTTTTGGCCTCCTGATTTCTTTTGCTTTATTAAAAAAAAAGCTACACATAACTCTTATGCTAATTTTAAGTTACATCCAGCCCTCTGTAATGCTTTAGTCTCTATGAAGATCAAAGTAGAAAGATATTTATTAGCTGCAAGGAATAGACTAAGAACTCTGCATCCATCGTCTTGTTCAATGTTGGCCACAAATACAGGAGGCATGTATGATTAACTTCTACAGATGAGAAAAATGAGAGCAAGGGGGGAACAAGTAACTAGTCCAAAGTAAGCCTGCTAGTAATGTAATGCTACCGCATAGCTGTCTAACTTGAAAGCCCTTGCTCATAACCACCACACTATGCTGTCTAAAAACCAAAAAAAAAACCACACAAACCAAAACCTGATATAAACCTATATGGTACTTCGTTGCATAAGTATCTTTCTATGTGTAATGTTGAAAAATCTATTCTCCTTTATCAACAAGATCAATTTTTAGGTGTCACTAAGAAAATTAATGTTTTCAAACAAACAAAAAGTAAATAAACTTACCACTGCATGTTTTTCCATCTGTCTCAAGCACTGAGCCTTCAGGACAGAAACATATGGGACCATCTGATGTCAGAACACAGTCATGGCTACATTTAGATGTATTGCTTGGACAGGAAATTAATTCTAATCAATGAAGCATAAGGTCAAGATTAGTGTTAAACCGGATTTGTAGAAATTTCGCAAAATCAGCTGATAATAAAAAAAAATGCTATGCTAAAAAGAGAAAGTTAAATCAAAACCAGACATTTATGAAATACTTTGGTAAGGAAGTTGTAAAAATAAAGAAAAATTTCAAATCTAAAAAAATTAAAGAAAGATCTATCATTTTAGAAAGTGAATCTAGCTTCCTCTAAGTTTCTTTTATGTCAAATAATATTTTCAAAGTTATTAGTCATCAATATTCCAAAATATTTTATTTTTTTTAATGTTTTTATTTTTGAGAGAAAGACAGAGATAGAGCATGAGTAGGGGAGGGGCAGAGAGAGAGAGGGAGACACAGAAGCCAAAGCAGTTTTCAGACTCTGACCCGTCAGCACAGAGCGGAGTTCGAACCCATGAACCATGAGATCCTGACCTGAGCTGAAGTCAGAAGCTTAACTGAGTCACTCAGGTGCCCCTATTCCGAATGTTTTTAAATGGAACTCAGCCAAATCATTTGCAAGTTCATCTGGAAAACTAACAGCTCTTGTCTGGATGGTTATTGAAACAAATCAACTGTTTGAAAAAAACTTTGCAAGAAAATTTGAACACTGTCTAGACATTTGAGGTTCTTAGGGAATTATTGCTAATATTCTCAGGTACAACAATGCTATTGTGATTATACATAAAAACTAACTGGATATTAGATGATAGCAGAGAATTACAGCTAGTGTTGTAGATGTAATAATTATTATGACTAGGTTTTTTATATACTTACCTTTCAGAGATATACAATAAATATGGAAAAAGAAATAAATATATACATAGAGAGAAATTTATATAGTTGCTTCCCAACCTTATTTTGATTTAATAGGCCTGAGTAGAGTCCAGTCACTCATGTACAAAATAACTTATCAAGGTAATTCCAATGCATACTGCTGATCAAGGCCTACCAACCCAGTTCATAGCCACCTTAGAAACATCACTGAAAATGAAAGAAAATAATGCAATAAATACTTACGATGACACCGTTTCCCATCAGGAAGCAGAATAAATCCTACAGGGCATGTGCAATAATAAGATCCAGGAATGTTTTCACACCCAAGAGTACACCCATGATTCCAAAAGGCACATTCATTGACATCTATACAACGACAACGGTAATCAGATGGTTATTTTTTTTTAATGTTGATTCATTTTTGAGAGAGAGACAGAGCATGATCGGGGGAGGGGCAGAGAGAGAGGGAGAAGCAGAATCCAAAGCAGGCTCCAGGCTCTGAGCCATCAGCACAGAGCCTGATGGGGGGCTCGAACCCACAAACTGTGAGATCATAACCTGAGCAGAAGTCAGACGCTTAACTGACTGAGCCACTCAGGCAGCCTCAGATGGTTATTTTTTCAATAAATTGTAATATTGCTAATAAGTCAGCACAAAGCAGAATATCTCACACTTGTATTTCCTGTAACTGACCATGGAAAGACTGTTTCTGCTACTCTCACAAAGAATTAAAGAAGTCAATTCAATTGTTGTGAAACCATTTTTATTGTCACAGTTTATACTTTCAAATGCATCTGTGCTTTCATACTAGAATTGCCTTCAGGAAAAAGTAGTACAATTTCCCATGAAAAGATGCAGCCACTTAAGGCAGGGACTCGTGAAAGTTCTTAATAAGAATAGGACATCCTTGCTCTGCTCTTCAGCCTTCTCAAGGCTGACAGGAGCCTTGAATGTAGGAACATTCCCCAGCAGCTTCATTCTGACGGAAACCCAACCTTCCAGGCCACTGTTTTATGCTATGGCTCTCCCCAACTAGTCCCAGGTCAACAGGAGACATATACTTAACCCATACTTAGGTGTCAAGTTTACCTGACCTCTCACCCCAGCCAATTCTACTGAATGTGTGCTGTAGCCATTGAGTGCTCTTCGTTAGTAACTCACTGGAGCTCCCAGGAGAAAGGATACAGTACTTCTCCTGGGTTTACTGAATTGGGCCTGAAGCTTCAAAACAGGAAGAGCCCTAGATAACCAGTCCTGGTGCACAGTTTCTCAAGATCCTGTCACACCTTTATGGGATAAGGTGCGGACTTCATTTACTCTTTGAGGATCTAATGATAGTTATGAAACAATCTTACTACCTTAAAAAAATCTGAAAATACTGACATTTTTGCTCACTATCAAACCCATGGAGGTCCATGGAGTCCACTCAGAGAATCCCTGCCTTATATCCAGCTCTGAGTAGCCTCTGAGAGAATTTGATCTAGGAACACAAGACATAAAGGAGATCTGAAAGTTATTACAAAGGCTTCAACAACAACAACAAAAAATTATTTTTCTTGGGGGGGAAGGGGAGAAACCTCAAGTTGGTTTCACTTCGAGGCTCTCCATGACCCACTGGAGAACAGCCCTAGCTCAGGCGGGCTACACTTGTTTTAGGTAGCTACCCCACACGTTACCTTCACAGTGCTTTCCATCTGGGCTTAAAGTATACCCCTCCGCGCACGTGCACAAATGGAACTTAGAGTCTTGCTCACACACGCTGCCTGTGCAGTTACCTTTCCTCAGCTTGCAGAGTTTCTGACCTAAAAAAGAAGATGGTTTATTTGGAGTGGAGGTGTATTTTGACAAGGGACACTGCTTGATCCCTTCGTGGTTCTTAGAAGTCTAATCTCCCTGTGACAAAAGAAGGGGTGTTGTCTTTCATGGTGGTGACACTGCTTTGGAGCCAAACAGTATTAGTCTGGATTCTGAAGCATTCAGAGAGGCAGCCCACTTATTTCTCTAATTGTATTATTCCTACAAAAGCACTCAGGATCAGACATCCTAATTAGCTGGAGATTTCATTCCTTGGGTTATAAACACTAAACACAAGTTATCAGTTTTTCATTTCTGCTTTACTTACTATATATATAAGATATAATAAAATACATTTATATTTATACGTATACAATTCTATACATTTCTCAGTGCTCATCCAGATAACTGTACTCCTTTTTTAAGTGTTTATTTATTTTTGAGAGGTGGGGACAGAGACAGAGAGAGAGAGAGAGAAAGAGAGAGGGGATTCAAAGCAGGCTCCACACTGACAGCAAAGAGACATATATGGGGCTCCAATTCACAAACCAGAAGATCATGACCTGAGCTGAAGTTGGAGGCTCAACTGACTGAGCCACCCAGGCTCCAAGATAAGTGCTCTTAATTCCCTTTATTTCACTCATTCTGATTTACTTTTATAAAAAAAAAGAATAATAATAAAACAAAAATTCTGAAAATGAAATACCTGTTTAAGAAACAAAAAGCTTCAATCCTAAGATCATCTTTTTTTAAAAATAATAGTTATAGGTTTGATCTATATATTCAGTTTTTAGGATCATTATTTAAAGAACATCTTTCAGACTTAAAATATACCACTGCCATATATCTTGTCCCCAAATTTCTGAGTTTTTTGCAGCCAGTATTCCATGTTTTACAAAATAGCCCAGGGTAAATAGCAGAATCAGCTTCATGAGGTAAGTGTTTGGGTGGAATTAGCCAAGTATATGGAACAACAAATGGCCAACTTAGCACCTTTGATTTTCAGAGCCAGAGTCAAGAGACAAACTAGTAACACATGGATCACTGCTCAAATTGTGCTCCTTCTTCTTTTTTTACCAGTTTTAACAACGACAGGATAATTTGTAACATGTTCTTAGAGATACAGAGTAAGCTTGAGTCTGAGGGCAGATTTCAGGATCCAAGTAGAAATGGAAGCCAGAACTCTGGCAAGAGGTGACAGTAAGGGAAGAAGGCCGGGGTCATGGATCAGAAGTCATGGAGGGGTTGAGATCAGTGAGAGCCTATGAATAATGAAAAGGACCCAACAGAAGCTCTGCTAAAAACACAGCTTTGCTGTGAATGGCACAGGGAACAAACCAGTGACAGCCTGAGCTCAGCAGTGCAAGAAGCTGAGGCCATTCTTTCTCCATGTAGGGCTCTTCCTCTGGTCCCTGTTTATCTACTTATAAAGATGTTTCCTTACTCTGACTGTACCAATTTCCTTCTATTTCAAGTCAGTAAACACTCTTTTTGACCAATAACACCACGACACAGTAAAAACATAACATATTCTTGCCCTCTTGAAAATGTCTCGAGTGTGCATCGAGACTACCTGGCATGCCACTCTTTAGGGATTCTGATTTGGTAAAAATCAAGAGAAAGGCTCAGGAATCTGCATTTCAGGAATCATTCTGATTCTGTTGCTGTAAGTCTTCACACACACTTTGAGGAATACCTCAAACACTGAATACTGAATGTACCAATGAAACTTCCCAGCCTCACCTCAGTTATGAATACCTCCTTTTAGCAAGTCTGTGTTGTTTCCTTGGTGATTTTAAACTTGTTTATTCAGGACACCTGGGTGACTCAGTTAAGCATCCAACTTTGGCTCAGGTCATGATCTCACGGTTCGTGGGTTCAAGCTCCGAGCCGGGCTCTGTGTTGACAGCTCAGAGCCTGGAGCCTGCTTCAGATTCTGTGTCTCCCTCTCTCTCTCTCTCTCTCTCTCTCTCTCTGCCCCTCCCCTACTCACGCTCTGTCTCTCTCTCTCTCAAAAATAAATAAAACATTAAAAAAATTTAACTTATTAGGACATGATAACAGAATTAAATATGAAATAAATCTTGCCAATTATTCAATACTGTTGCAATATCACCTACCTACTGAATCAGTTCAGATTATACGTTGAATAGTGTATTGGATACTGATTCCCAAAATTTTGTTTCTTGTCTATGGTTTTTACACTAATCACACATGTATAATTACACTGCTTTCAGGTTCCTACATGCTTCACATGTTCAAAGTGTAACTAAGCAAGATGAAAAATAAAATGATCCAAATGTTAAAAGTAAATGACTAAAATTAGGAGACAAATGCACCCACTTCAAATTTTTTTAAATGTATTTTTTAAATTTATATTTATTTTTGAATTTATAAATTTTGCAAGAGAATAACAACAACAAAAATACAGAAAGGTCTGACTTGGCCTTTTTTTTTTTAATTTGAAGATCTAATTGGCTTTATTAAATGATTCATGAATCCAGCAGCACCCTATCTAGTAGGTGGAGAGGCAGTCCCCGGAGTTGGCCATTTAATGGCACCAAAGTGCTTCCGTTTTCTTGGTAACAAAAAAATCGAGGAATTATGTTTCCTATGAATATCCCTTATAAAAACCTTTCCAAATCCAGCATGATAGGCAAGTACTTAATTAAGGACTAGGAAAACTGAGTTCTGTCTTGATTCTGCCTTTACATCAAATCATTATCTCTTTAACCTTAGTTTCTTAATCTATGAAATAAAAGTGTTGGAATAAATATGCTTCGAGATCACATATTTTAAAAATGAAATTTTTACGGTTCTGTACAGAGCCAGATGTTTGTGGTAATTTCCTCTAAGTTTATACCTCTAAAGAGTCTCAACCTTAATTACTGCTTATGATGTGTTAATAGGGATTCAAACTGCCTAATGAAGAAAAACAATTAGCATCCAGGGTAGGGGAAATGCCCTGTTCTTAATCTAGATCTAATATTACTTATTTCTTTTTTGTACTCTTCTCCTACCTCTCACCTGTGCTCACCTCTGCTCTTACTATCATCACCTTCCATCCCACTGCCATCACAATCATGTATGTACATCCTTTTTCCATTAACCAATAAGCTTCCTGAGAATAAGGCATGCATCCCATTCACATTTCATAGTCCAAACGGCATCTAGCATGGTGCCTTTTACAGCACAGGTATACCTCAAACATACAGAATGTATGCACAAACAAAGCAGAGATCATGTCACCTGCGACTTAACTCCTTTACTTAGTTTTTCCTTGAATTTCCAGTCAACCTTAGGTTAGAACTCAGACTATACCAGTCAAAGCCTCCTTCCATGCTACCACGCTGCTGATGGTTTTAATGGTACTCCTTAGCAATATATATCACTCTTTAATGGTGAAGATGGGCAGGAAAGCAATCACTATTTCCTCTAAATGGTTAGGCTGAGGATACGACCTGAATTCAGGCACCAAACACTTTAAAAGGTCATTTTAGGAAGTGGCAAAACATAGAGGATTGAGGGCTATATTTTTGTTTAATCTTCTTAATCTGCTGCTGTTCTTCAGCTTCAAATTAGGCCAAAGCTAGCACTGAAAACCACTGCGGCTGACCTCAAATAACACCCCTTCCCAGAGCCCAGCAGTGCAGCTTAATTACCTCTGAGATCACATTAAAGCTCCTAATCACGGAGTTAATGTCCACCACCAACTGCGCCTTCAATAAATGCCTGCCTAACACACAGGCTCTCGTGAGCTTTTCTAACGCTGAATAAATCTGTAAATTTTACCCTGGCCCGTTCTGAAACGGTGCACATGGGATTCCCCAACCTGCTTTGTTTCGGTGGTCACCTTTTCCCTACCTCAAATTCGCCTCAAATTCAGGCGAGTAAGACTCGCCTCATCAACAGAGCCTTCCTAGTCTCTTCCATTTGAACCCATTCACTTTAACCAGTCTTATAACTAAATATTAGCACATCCGGTATTTAGCATATACAATAAAAAATTGGAATAACATTTTATAAAGCATTTACATCTTTTAATTTTCAAAAGAAGCCCTTGACTAATCAGAGCACACATGATCTTTCATTTTACAGATTAGGAAATAGTGTCTTTAGGATCACATATGGGTAATAAGGGGTAAATCTGGGACTCAAGCTCAAGCCTTCTGGTTGTAGACCCCATTTATATATATATATATATATATATATATATATATATATATATATATATATTTGTGCATATACGTACACTTGTATGTGTGTGTATATATAACTATGGGTTTTTATAGAAACCTATATGTTATTTCTAATTTATTTTCTTTTTTAAATTTTTTTAATGTTTATTGATTTTTGAGAGAGAGAAAAAGGGCATGAGCCGGGGAGGAGCAGAGAGAGAGGGAGACACAGAATCTGAAGCAGGCTCCAGACTCCACTGTCAGCACAGACCCGGATGTGGAGCTTGAACTCATAAATCACGAGATCAGGCCTTAAGCCGAAGTCAACACTTAACCGACTGAGCCACCCAGGTGCCCCTATAATATATTTTCTGTAAGAACCTAGTTAAATTTTTGCTTCATTTATTTATTGTCTTACTCATTAGTGAGTTCCCTGAGTAAATGACTTCTTCAATTTCCTTAAAAACTTTCCGAATTGTATATTTATTCTTCTTTGTTAATAGCAATAACAAGGAAGAAAATACTAGAATGGTCATTCTGTGCTATTGGAATTCCCAATTACAATAAAAACAAAAACCACTTAGCCAGAATTCAGCTACTTGGTATCCTGAGCCATCTAAATTCCTCTAAGAATCAGAACGTAAACAAATCAACAGCCTCTGAACAGTTAAAAAATACAGTAAAACACCTTGGGCCGTGAGTAACTTTTTCTGTGAGTGTTCCCCAAGATGAACAAACATTTCTAATAAATTTTAAATTCATAAGTGAGTGATGTCTTACAATACGAGTAGTACATGACACCAAACATAACAATCACAAATGACCCAATGGTTCTTCCCTCCCTCTCTCTCTCTCTCCTCTCTCTCTCTCTCTCTCTCTCTCTGGATTGTGGCTGATTGTCTCCCATGCTTGGATGCTCAGTCTCAGGCCACAGAAATCAGTGATTTTTCAGAACGTTGGAAGGTGCCCACACCTGACACTAGTGTATGTTTTGTCACTTCAAAGCACCTATGGACAGTCCTTTGCTTTTCCATACAAGAGGAAGCTTAGGAATGCTTTGCTTCATTCTAGGTCAGGCTGCCTGCAGATATAGACCCTTTCCTCTGCTGCCTTATTGCCAGTTACATTATATACAGTAGATGACAAGATTTTATCAATACTGTGCTGTAGGGATGCCTGGGTGGCTCAGTCAGTTAAGTGTCCGACTTCAGCTGAGGTCATGATTTCGTGAATTCGAGCCCCACTTCAGGCTCTCTGCTGACAGCTTGTAGCACAGAGCCTGCTTCAAATTCTGTGTCTCCCTCTCTCCCACCACCCACTCATGCTTTGTCTCTCTCTCAACAATAAACAAACATTTAAAATTTTTAAAAAAATACCATACTGTACTCAACATCTGTCAGTGATAGTGAAAGTCCTCCTACACAATAACCCTCCTTTCTCTTGTCTCCCTCACACCAGCCATAAAGGTTTTCAAAAGTAAGCGCAGGTTAATTTGTTTATTTTTCTTTATATTTTGTATTTTCTTTATTATTTTGTATTATATTACAGTATTGTAATCATTTTTATATGAATATTTTGGGGTTGTGGAATGAATCATCTGAGTTTCCAATATTTCTTATATTTCTTTGATATACAAGTACTTTGGATTACAAGCATGTTTCCAGAAAGAATTATGCTCTCAAACCAAGGCTTTACTGCACATTCTTTTTACTCTCAGAAGAGCCCCTTGGGCCCACTCAGTCTTATTTTGTAGCCATTTCTGACGAGTGTGACCATGGCACCCCACAGCACAGAGATGGAAATGCAAGGTGTTAATGCCACTCCCATTGTCACTCCCCACCCCCACTGCATTCCCGGCTGGCAGAAGGGACTGCATGATTCCAGTAAGCCCACACATTGCCTCAGCCCAGGTTTCCAGACTACCAGAGCCAGTTACTGGGAGAGGGCAGCTGAGGTGACCCTACTGGTCATCTCTCCCACAAAGACTAGAAGCCTCAATTCAGGGCTCTTCCTAGAGAAAGATGGTACAATTTGAGTGTCAAAATGATAATAACTGCAATGAATAGACACGTGTCAAATATTTTTTTTAAATCTATGAGTTTATCAAGATGCTTAAAAAGAGACCCTTGGGGCACCTGAGTGGCTCAGTCAGTTAGGGTCTGATTTTGATTTCGGCTCAGGTCAGGATCTCATGGTTCATGAGTTGGAGTCCCACCTGGGGCTCAGCACTAGCAGAGTGCGGAGCCTGGTTGGGATTCTCTGTCTCCCTCTCTGCCCCTCTCCTGCTCACGCTCCCTCTCCCACAAAAATAAATGAACATTTTTTTTTTTTAATTTTTTTTTCAACGTTTATTTATTTTTGGGACAGAGAGAGACAGAGCATGAACGGGGGAGGGGCAGAGAGAGAGGGAGACACAGAATCGGAAACAGGCTCCAGGCTCTGAGCCATCAGCCCAGAGCCCGACGCGGGGCTCGAACTCACGGACCGCGAGATCGTGACCTGGCCGAAGTCGGACGCTTAACCGACTGCGCCACCCAGGCGCCCCAAATGAACATTTTTTTTAAAGACCCTTTATGTCAAAACAGATAAGGGAAAGAACTGGACATTTAATTTACATCTCCTATAAAAGATCCTCCCCAGGCAAATCATAGTTGATGTAGAAAAGTTCTTCAGCTAACAAATGCATAAGCGGTGATACAATTAGAATGTCATCACTTTGAAACTCTAATGAAAAAGATGGCTCTAGGCAATGATAATCAATAGCTTCTGAAACAATTATGTGAAAGGTTGATGGGAAACTTTACAAAGGATGGACCACATTGGCCACACCTGAACTGCTAATGACCCTTGAACATCACAATAAGATCCAGAATTAGCCACTACATGGCCCCTAGTGTGATCAGTAGGAAGCATACAGTACCTCCTATAAATTAGTCTTACAAAAAATCTGAATCTGATCGGTCTTCTAGGCCAAGACTATCTGCTTACAGGAAATACAGAATCATGTTAAATGACACCATAGGGTTATGATCTGCAAAATCCAAAATGTGGAAATTCTATTGGACAAATGATCTGGTTTCCCCAATAAATAAATGGCAAAGAAATACCTCAGATTAGAAAATAAACAGAGTCCATGGCCAGGCATGAGAAAAACAGCAAAAAGTAAGAGCTGACAGCAAGAAAGAAGACAGAAAAATGATAAAAGAACCATTCAAAATATTTAAAAGACATTTCAAGTAGTAGCAATTTTCTGTCAGTGCAAACCTGCATTTAAAATGCAGCTTTGGGGGCGCCTGGGTGGTTCAGTCAGTTGAGCATCCAACTCGATTTCAGCTCAGATCATAATCCCAGGATTGTGGGATTGAGCCCTGTGTCAGGCGCTGGGCTGAGCATACAGCCTCCTTAAGATTCTCGCTCTCTCCCTCTCCCCCTCTCCCCTGTCCACACTCTGTCTCTCTCTCAAATGGAAAATAATAATAAATAAATAAAATAAAACCGAGCTTTGTCTCACACTAGTCTGATGAATGCCCAGTGACATGTATCTTTGTAAATCTGATCCTAGTCATTAACAAAATATCAACAATTATTTATAAAGTTAGGAAGATATAGCCACCCATATTTTACTAAGATTTTTATGAAAAACAGAGAGATGTCGGTGTTTGAACTGGATCATTTCAAATTACATGAAAACAGAAAATAAGCATCAGTGGAAATATAATATGGTACAGCTACTGGGTGGAATATAGTATGGTGGTTCCTCAAAAAATTAAAAATGAAAATACTATATGATCTAGCAATTCACTTCTGGGTATATATCCAAAAGAATTGAAAGCAGAGTCTTCAGATATTTGCACACCCATGTTCATTGCAGCATTTTTCACAACAGCAAATACAGGGAAATCACCCAGGTATACATCGACAGATGAATGAATAAGCAAAATGTGGTATATACACACAATAGAATATTATTCAGCCTTAAAAAGGAAGGAAATTCTGACATATGTTAAAACATGGATGAAATAATGAAGGGGCGCATGCACCCCAATGTTCATAGCAGCGCCATCAACAATAGCCAAAGTATGGCAAGAGCCCACATGTCCATCGATGGATGAATGGATAAAGATGTGATATATATATACAATGGAGTATTACTTGGCAACCAAAAAGAATGAAATCTTGCCATTCGCAACTACATGGATGGAACTAGAGGGTATTATGCTAAGCGAAATTAGCTAGTCAGAGTAAGACAAATGTCATATGACTTCACTCGTGAGGACTTGAACACAAGGGAAGGGAAGCAAAAATAATATAAAAACAGGGAGGGGGACAAAACATAAGAGACTTAAAAACATTTTTTAATGTGTATTTATTTTTGAGAGAGAGAGAGAGGGAGAGAGCGTGTGCCAAGCACGAGTGGGAAAGGGGCAGAGAGAGAGGTAGACACAGAATCCGAAGCAGGTTCCAGGTTCTGTGCTGTCAGCACAAAACCTGAGACAGGGCTCAAACTCATGAACTGTGAGATCATGACCTGAGCTGAAGTCACATGCTTAACCAACTGAGCCCCCCAGGTGCCCCAACAACTCTTAAATATGAAGAACAAACAGAGAGTTACTGGAGGGGTGGGGGGAGGGGGGATGGGCTAAATGGGTAAGAGGCATTAAGGAATCTACCCCTGAAATCATTGTTGCACTATATGCTAACTAACTTGGATGTAAAATAAAATAAAATAAAATAAAATAAAATAAAATAAAAACATGGATGAAACAAGAACATTATGCTAAGTGAAATAAACCAGTCACAAGACAACTGTATGATTCTACCTATACGAGGTGCAGAGGGTAGTCAAAATCATAAAGACAGAAAGTACAATGGTGATTGCCAGAGGCTGAGAGATGTTATCGTTGATGCATATAGAATTGTGGTTTTATAAGATGAAAAGAGTTATGGATGTTATGGAGATGGATGGTGGCGGTGTTATACAACAATGTGAATGTACTTAATGCCACTGAACTGTACAATAAAAATAGTTAAGATGGTGAAGTGCCTAGGCAGTTCAGTTGATTAAGCATCCAATCCTTGATTTTTGGCTGAGGTCATGACCTTGCTGTTTAAGGGTTCGAAACTTGCCGTCAAGCTCCAAGCTGACAGCACAGAACCTGCTCGGGATTCTCTCCCCTGCTTCCCTCCTCTATCCTTCCTCTGCTCATGCACACACACACACACACACACACACACACACACTCTCTCTCTCTCTCTCTCTCAAAATAAATAAACTTAAAAAAATAGTTAAGATGGTAAATTTGTACCATTATTTTACTACAATAAAAAAATTGGGGAAAAATTATGTAAAAAAAATACTTATAATTCTAGGTTGATTCTTTTCTAGAAGTTTCCAAATAACCAAGGTTTTATAGTAGACCTCCAGCAATGACATAATTAAAATGAATCAGAGTCCCACTTGGGCTGTTTTATCTATACTAATCACTTCCATGAGCAGGTAGACCTCCAGGTGGGAGCAATTCTCCTTCACGAACTCTCAGAACTAAAGAAATTCAGCAATATTTTTTGTGCAAGAAATGAATGCAAAGTATTTTGCACAGTGTTGATGGTAGACACCCTTCATTTACCACAGAATATGCTTTTGAAACTCTTATGAGCATAACACTGGAATCTACATTTTTTTAATGTTTTATTTATTTTTGAGAAGAGAGAGTACTAGCCAGGGAGGGGCAGAGAGATTGGGAGACACAGAATCCAAAGCAGGCTCCAGGCTCTGAGATGTCAGCACAGAGCCCGACTTGGGACTTGAACTCATGAACTGTGAGATCATGACGTGAGCCAAAGTTGGACACCTAACCGACTGAGCCACCTAGGTGCCCCACTGGAATCTACACTTACAGAATACAAAAAGAAAAAAACACAGAAGAAAGCAAAGATATTTGGACCTTTTATAAAATATCCAAAGATATTTGGACCTTTTATAAAAACTAGTCTGTGAGCAAACTAGTTGCAAAAAATCACCAGAAGCTGAGCTTGAAATAATGTCATTAACACTGCATACAAAGGAGTTCCCACACTGGCTCTGAGATTCATATAATAATGTGGGTGTTGGGACAGCCAGGAGAGCATTGTTGCTTAGTGACTTTAATCACACCAACAAAATTGGGTGATCAATTCTGTGACAGCCAGGGGAGAGGGGTGTGTGTGTGTGTGTGTGTGTGTGTGTGTGTGTGCGCACGCGTGTGTGTGAGAGAAAGAGAGAGAGAGAGACAGGTTTTGGCCCCATGATCTGTGCACACCAAAGCATTTAACTACTAGGAGGCCATGGATAGATAAGAATACACAAAATTACAGATTTTTTTAAAACAAATAAGGCAAAATCTAAGATATGAAATGATAATAGTAAGAGTGTGGCTGGGGAAGAAGCATGGTGTCACTCTCTCTGGGTTCAAATCCCAATTCCTCCAGAGAGTGACCTTGAACAAGATATTGTGACATTTCTGCAACTCAGCTTTTTAATCTATAAAATAGTAATAATAATCATACCTAGTTCATAGGGTTGTTGTGAAGATTAAATGAGATAATATGGGTAAAGCCAGAGCAGATAATTCTTTACATACTCAATAATTATGACTCTTTACATTATTTCTTTTTTGTTGTTGTTGTTGTTTATTTTTTTAAAGTAGTCTGCGTGCCCAGCACAGAACCCAATGCAGGGCTTGAACTCATGACCCTGAGATCAAGACCTGTGCTAAGATCAAGAGTCAGATGCTTAACCAACTGAACCACCCAGTTGCCCCTATTTCTATTATTTTTAAGGATGACAGCCTGTGGCATTGTCCTATTTTATTTCCAATGCAGCAGCCCATGCGGCTTCTAAAATGATTATTTCTAGCTCAGACCTCTTTCTTGAGAACTAGATCAATTCAAAGAAAAAAGAAAAAGACACTAAGGCACAATGGGAATTAAGTGAGAAAACTGATTTAAAACATTGGGAATTTAGGGGCGCCTGGGTGGGTCAGTTGGTTAAGCGTCCAACTTCGGCTCAGGTCATGATCTCGCGGTTCGTGAGTTCGAGCCCCATGTCGGCATCTGTGCTGACAGCTCAGAGCCTGGAGCCTGCTTCAGATTCTGTGTCTCCCACTGTCTCTGCCCCTCCCCTGCTTATGCTCTCTCTCTCTCTCTTTCTCAAAAATAAACATTAAAAAAAATTTTAAACATTGGGAGTTTAGTTATAATAAACCAAAGGGAGCAGCCCCAGTGAAGACTGTCCCTTGCACCAAGGGAAAGGTAGGGCTTACAGCACCTAACGAAAACAACATGTACTTATATATGATACCTCTTTAAAGCTTGTTCAGCATATTATTTTGGGGAGAGAGTGACAAAGGGTGTTTTTTCCACTCTTTTTTTTCCCCAACTATTGTTTACTCGTTTATTTTTTTATAGAACAAATCTCTTATTTTGCGTTGTAGAATAGGCTATACAAAACATTTTTAGTGTATCTCTGGGCTTCTTGAAATTTCTTTTTTTTTTCAACTATTATTTATAAAATGTCCTCTATGCACTGGGGGTGCAATGGAGAGGTGTCCTCCTGTCCTCGTAGGAGTAAGGAAATTTAGGAAGATGAACAATAAGTGACAGATGAGGGAAATCTGTTATTCGCCAAAAGTTAACCAAGGCTAATCATGAGTGGGGCAGCAAAGGTGTTTCTGAAAGAAGGAAATTTGAGCTATTTCTCAGAGGATAAGGAAAATGAGCCCATGCAGAGAAGGATTGAAAGCATGTTTCCGGACATGCTGAAAGGCCTGGAGGAAAGAGCAAACATGTCTTGTGGGAGGAAATGAAACCTTTGAACATGGCTGCAGCACAGAATGTAATACAGATAATGGCAAGAGATGAAGCTGAGAACCTTCTGTGAACAGCTGTGAACAGGTTAAATAAAGAAACTGGATTTTTATTATTGGCAACAGAATTGTTGATTGGTTTTAACCAAGGAATGGCATGATTGGGCTCTGATTTCTGAAGGGTTATGCTCCCTGCAGCATGGAAAAGAGAGGCAGGAACACTGATGAAGCGGACATTAGGGATGGATCGCTGCCAGATAGAGCAAGAGTGGTTCGATGGCAAGTGGGGAGATTGGTGGGAGCTGGAGACTGATTTCATGGGGTGGGAGTGGGAAAGAGAGAAGAAAGGGTCATACCCAGATTTCTGCCTTGGGACATGGGGTGAGATGCCACCCACTGAAATAGGGGCACTGGAGTCAGGGAAAAGGGAGGTAAAAGTTGGTAGGCCAATTATTTCCTTTGTGCCAGAAGCCCTTGAAAGAAATCCAAGTAGAAATGCTCAGAAGGCAGATAAATATATAGGCCTTAATAAGGAAATTTTCCACATGCCCACTGCAGGACCCTGAGCCTGGAGGGTGCATACAGCAAGCAGGTGTGGCCCAGATGAGAGAACTGAGTGACCACCTTGAGGAAACTGGTCAGAAGTATCAGAAAACCATCCTGATGGTGAAACTGTGGTTCTACTGCTTGGCTTTGGGGCTCAGCCATTAGCTGCAGCCAGCTCCTCTATAACCAGGCAATCCGAATCAATTAGCCATGGATTATTTAAACCAAAAAATGACTGCAGTCTTCCTTATGAAGTTTTGTGGCCTTGCCCTTGGTCGGACAGTCTTCGCTGGGGCTGCTCACTTTCATATGCTATGAATAAATCCCCAGTGTTTTAAGTCAATTTTCTCTGTAGTTCAACTCTCACTGTGCCTCAGTCTCTCTTTTTTTCTTTTTGGTCTAGATCTCAAGAAAGTGGTCTGGCTAGAAAGAATAGAGTTAGGAGTCAAGCGGACTGCTGCGTAGGAAATAAAATAGGAAAATGGCATAGGTTGTAGGGCCCTTAGAGACTAACAAGGCACTTAGCCAGATGAGTGGTTCTGAGAAATCACGTGGGAAAAAGACACCTGTTTAATTTCATTTAACCCAGCCTGTCTAAACCATTTGATCCTGAAACTTTTTTGGCCCCAAATAATCCCATAAAATCCCACAGAACTAGTGTCTTTTAGAACATACTTTGATAAGTGATAGTTTAGGCATTTGGCATGAAGTAAGTTTATTGACACTCTCATGTGTATAAATACTTACATTTTATGTAAAAAATAATGTCAACCAGGTTACACGATTTTTCTCAGTTATCTCCCCACTGAAGTAATCTCGTGACTAAATGCCTTGCAAACCAAAGTACTATTACCATCCACCTGTTGTAAGCCCACTGTCCAGAAGGAACTAACAAGCCTCTAGAGTAGTATGTCTTTAAACGTGAAGGCACTTTGGGAACCTGAAGGCAGCTCCATACCATCTTCCTAGGGAGGGACAACTGCATATTTTCGTCTAACCATACAATCAAGAGATTCACAGACCCTAAGTCCCACGTGAAGAATTCCTGCTCTGCCAGGCACTAAAACAATTTACACCTATTTAATGGTAGCTGAAGTAACAGCGTCCTTGAAGTCAAAAGCTCTTCACACTTGGAGTATATATGAAGCCCAATCTTTGATCAATAACTGGAGCCAATATCACCAATGCCAAGGTCTTCTAGATTTCAGGTTAGCCTGTAGCTCTGCAGCTGGCAGCGGCTTCCCAACCAAATGTTGTTCTTTGCCAGATTGTTTGAAGCTGTTTTGTAATAAATCATTATAGATTTTCTTCTGAAATTCATGCTTTCAGTTATCGTATTTGACTTCCCTATCAAAAAAAAAGCTGAGTAATAGTGAAGGATTCTGAAGAGTTAAAGTGTTTATGGTGGAAAGAACAACACTTAGCACCAGGCTTTTTTTCTCCTATAATCCATCATTAACAAGCTGTGTAATCTTGGAAAACGCACCCTACTTGTCTAGGCTTTAAACAGTTCAGTTATGAAATGAGCACAGTTATTGCTGACCTTTCTGTTTCACAATACTGCTGTGGACAAACCAATAAAATAGTGTTCATGAAAATACTTTGGAAACCATGAGGTTACACATAAATGTAAGAGGTGCTGATGGACATATCTGTAACTACTACAAATGACACTCAATAATTATTCATAGTAGTTGTTGGTTCTAATTTTGTTGTGGGTAATCACCACTTGGACAATGAGTCATATTTGAAGACAGCTTGAGTCCCCTATTTCCCATGGAAGGTATCTGGCAGAATATCAGTTTCACTGTTCATGTGTGGAATATGGTCACCATCTCATTTATAACACTCCACCAGGTTGTTGCTATTTAATGTTACACTCCGACCCACAGATTAACTGTTTCCCACAATTTCTGCTTTACAAATTCAAGTAAATCAGTTTTTAAAAAATGACATCTCTGGGGCCGCCTGGGTGGCTCCATTGGTTGAGCACGTGAATCTTGGTTTCAGCTCAGGTCATGATCTCACAGTTCGTGATGGTGCTGATGGCACTGAGACTGTTTGGGATTGCCTGTCTCCCTCTGTCTGCCTCTCTCTCCCCTGAACCCCCCTCTCCCTCTCTCAAAAATAAATAAACATTGGGGCGCCTGGGTGGCTCAGTCGGTTAAGCATCCGACTTCAGCTCAGGTCATGATCTCACAGTCTGTGGGTTTGAGCCCCACGTCAGGCTCTGTGCTGACAGCTCAGAGCCTGGAGCCTGTTTCCAATCCTGTGTCTCCCTCTCTCTCTGCCCCTCTCCCAGTCTCACTTTGTCTCACTCTGTCTCTCAAAAATAAATAAATATAAAAAAAATTTTTTTTTAATAAGTAAACATTAAAAAAAACTTATCTGACTAAACACTTTATCTCTTGGGATTTATGTTAGTCTTGGAAGTGCCTTATTACTTGCATTAAAAGCATAGTCATTACACAAATAAAATTATAGTTTTAAGTTTTTAAAGAAATCAGTTAAAAAGCACTTACACTATTAGTTACCTCCTTGAAGATGTAAGTAATAATAATGTCAATTCCCCTAGATTCTAGCCTCCCTTCAGCAATCTCGTGCCTGTCCTCCTGTTCAGTCTCCACAGCTCTCTTCAGGAGCTATGTCTAGGGCAGGAACAAACACATTTATATACTAACTGTGGCAGGGACTCACAGTCCCTACCATTTCCCACACTATTACCAAACCCTAGTGGCATCCAACAGATAGAAAGAAGAGAAAACAAACAATTCCATCTCGGCTTCGGAACCTCACAAGGCTAATTGGGGATAAGATTAAATGTATGTCAAAACCTGCTTGAAATTAAGCTTGTACATATAGCAAATGTTAGTATAACATCATTCGCATGGTAGATAAGCCATATTGAGGAGCCTACCTAAAAAAGGTATGTGCTAAAGAATTCAAACAGAGAAGCCTACATTTAAAAGTAGAAATTTGGGGGGCGCCTGGGTGGCGCAGTCGGTTAAGCGTCCGACTTCATCCAGGTCACGATCTCGCGGTCCGTGAGTTCGAGCCCTGCGTCGGGCTCTGGGCTGATGGCTCAGCGCCTGGAGCCTGTTTCCGATTCTGTGTCTCCCTCTCTCTCTGCCCCTCCCCCGTTCATGCTCTGTCTCTCTCTGTCCCAAAAATAAATAAACGTTGGAAAAAAAAAATTTTTAAGTAGAAATTTGGGACTATGACTAGATTCAGTCAATCCACTCATTGTATTAACGTTATCTAAAATTCTTCATTTATAAATAAATCAACAACCACTGAATATAGGGTGGTTTAAATAAATTAATAATATATACATACCAGACATGGTCCCTGCCTGCACGGCATTTATAATTAAGCAGGAGAGAAAACAAAAAAGAAAGCAAAGTAATATGTAACTACATCTTGGGGTGAGTTCAGTGAAGGGTGTACTGAGAAAAAAAAAATAGGTAATAAGGGGTAGGGCCCTTGCCTCCTCTTGACTGGATGACCAGAGACTGCCTATCTGAGGACATACTGAAACTCAGAATTGAAAGGAAGTCTAGGAAGAGAAAGGAGTGACTCCAAAAGCCTAAAGACGTGAAAGGGATGGCATGTCATAACAACTATGGAAAGACTTGAGTCAGAATCCAGTGAGGAACAGAGTGTTAGATCAGTTTCATCAAATATTGATCAACCTGGTAAAATGTTACATTTCAGTCTAAAGGCACAGGAAAGCTTTGGAAGGGTTTTAGGCACAGGAGTTAATGGATCAGATTAGCTATTTAAGGTCAAGAGGCAAGAACAGAAAGATTAGTTGATTGGCTACTACAACAGAACAGGCAAGAAATGCTGGTTGTTTGGACGATGGTGGTGGCAGCAGAGAAGAGAAATGGATATTTGAGATGTATTTAGGAGGTAGAATGGAAAGGGTTTGGTGGTAGATTGGAAATTGGGGGTGAGGCAGTGGGAGGAATCAAGGATGGCCCCTAAGTGTCTGGCTTGAGCAGGTGGACAGGTGGGGACTAAGTGCCAGACCCTGTTCAAGGTCAAAGATAACTCACCAGGTGCCCAAGCATCACTCTCTGCCTTGGGCTGTAAAAGTGGATGCACTACTTTGATTCCACCAGGTGGTACAAACGATGGATTGAGGTTGATTCTAACCATATCCTTCCCAGTGTGTTTGTTAGCTATCCAAATTGTCTTCTTTTTCCATGTTGAATAGAAGATACGATCACCAAAAAGGGACATTGCAAACAAACTGTGCCTTAAAAAAAAAAAACAAAAAAACAGAAAAAAAAAAAAACATAAATAATAGCGGAACACTTCTTCCTGGGCTTATTAACATTTCACTTCATTTCAGTGTATTGACCAAATTTTAATTACCTACCTTTCCAATTGTTTCTCCTTTAGGTTTAGAAGCAGATGTTAAATTTAAAATTTTATTTATGTAGTCATAATCTGAATTAATGGGATATGATTTCTAGCTTAAACTTCATTGTCTCATTCTTTTGCTAATCAGCACTTAAGTGTGATGAAAATAAAACAAAGAAGAAAATAGGAATTGTGTAAGAGTGCATTCTGGTTGTATCCATTTCACACTTGACTAATTTCTGCCTCTTACCACAAGCAGGAGAGTCAGTTACAGGCAAGACAGTAAATCAAATGAAACATAGGTGCTTCACAAATACATGACATAGTAATTCAAAAAAAAAAAAAACAAAACAAAAACAAAACTGTAACCAACATGTGAGAACTTACCAGATGCCAAAACTCTGTTAATTATTTTTATTTGCATTTCTTTACTTAATTAATTTTACTAAATTTCACAATAATCCCAAAAAATAGCTACTGCTATTATCCGCACGTTAAAGGAAACTGAGAAGTCATGTAACCTTCCTGTAAGTGGTTAATCTTTTATTATATTATAGGACATTATTATATTATAGGACATTATCCTAATATAGGATATCATTTTCTTATATTATAGGACAAGTCACTTGTCCTATAAATGGTAAATCTAGGACTGGTTCTCAAGTCTTTTGGACGCCCCTGTCTGTGCTAAACCACTGGACAAATTTCAAACAGCAATTGTTTTTTACGCCAAAAGCACAACTTACTGCGTAAGGTGTTTGTTAAAATGTACAGAACCTCCATCATAATTACAGGAACAAATATAAGAATTGCTTCCATCTCTATTGTTCTGAATCCAAAAAAGCCGTTTATCAAGCACATCCAGTGACACAGCGGTTATTCTTTCTGACGTCTCTAACAGAATCTTCACTTCCACACCATTGAGATCTGCTCTGTGGAGGCTGCCAGCCACCTCTGAAGACCAAAATATAAACCTGAGAGCAAGCACATTACATAGACACATAACTGAATGTAAAGTCATTTAAATGGCCAACTCTTTCAGTGTTTCAGATGCCCCCAGGATGAGTGTGACTATTTTGAATGAAATACCGATTCAACAAACATTTACTGCCCTGCTGTGGAAATTCCACGTGATTTCAAGTTAAAAAAGCAATTGTGCTCGTACAGCAGCAAATCACTCAAAAGCACTATTTGTACAGGGAGCCTGCCTTGGTTCAAATTCAGGCCACTTTCTCAATGAGAAGGTCCTTTTGAGTTCAAAATACTATGATTCCAGGAACTACCATCAGAGTTTTGAAAGACATTTCAGTGTCTGAAAACAGCAGTTACCTTTCTACTGGATCAATTGCTACATTTGCAGGATATTTTAAGGCGCTTAAGAGAACACGGGAATTGTTTCCTTTCATGTCTGTTACTGTAATGATTCCTTCCTGTCGATTTGACCAAATAAGTTCTTCATTTATCCAATTTATTGCCATTCCTGAAACATTTTTCTCTATATTGCATACTGTCTGTAAAATCAAATTTCAGAATATTAATATTTTCTCATTCACATAACCATTGTTTTCATCTTTATGTATAAAAATCTATTCTTTTAGGTACTTGTCATTTTTGTGCACTCACAAGATCTTAACATATGGCACAGTTAGGGTGCCATTGATTTGACAGAGCAATGTTAACCCTACCACACGAATATTTCTGGGCATAGGATTTATACATTAGTTTTAAAGTGGAAAACTATCCTATGCTTATTGAAATTAGGCAATCAACCATAATGTACTAATAATTTCAACCATAATAACAGTGGAATTTCCAAGCTATTTTAAAGACACTTTATCCATTTGCTAATGGAATTTTCCATATCCTCACCTGAACCCAATTCTAAGCTCTGTGAGATTCTAAAGATGTGCTTGACATTTGTGCACAGAACTTTAAAATAAATGAATTTCTTGGGGCGCCTGGGTGGCTCAGTCAGTTGGGCGTCCGACTTCGGCTCAGATCATGATCTCACTCAGGTCATGATCTCACGGTTTGTGAGTTCAAGCCCTGAGGTGGGCTCTGTGCTGACAGCTCAGAGCCTGGAGCCCGCTTCGGATTCTGTCTCCCTCTCTCTCTGCCCCTCCCCTGCTCACACTCTGTCTCTCTGTCTCTCTCTCTCTGTCTCTCTCTCAAAAATAAATAAACATTAAAAAAAAATTTTTTTTACGTTTATTTATCTTTGAGACAGAGAGAGACAGAGCATGAACGGGGGAGGGTCAGAGAGAGAGGGAGACACAGAATCCGAAACAGACTCCAGGCTCTGAGCTGTCAGCACAGAGCCCGACGCAGGGCTCGAACTCACGGACTGTGAGATCATGACCCAAGCTGAAGTCAGATGCTCAACCAACTGAGCCACCCAGGCGCCCCTAAAAAAATTTTTTTAATAAAATAAATGAATTTCTCATTAGAGTCCCACTTTCATGGCCCCTCCTCTTCCATCAGGCCCCTCCCTTTCTATAGGTCCTCAGTGCCCTCATACTATGACCCTATGACCCAAAGTGAGGGCTTCTCTTTATGCCCTTGGGTAGGAGAGTCTCCTGCTCTCTTATGGTAAAAATGACCAAACAAAAATGTCTGTTATCTCCTAATTCCAGGGCATGCAGGTAAACCAGTTAGTCTTCCTAGGGGGTGGAGGGAGGGGGGTGGGGAGAAGCCCTGGTATGTGAGGTTGCAGGTTTCCTTGGCTTGTAAATATTGCCACCATCGCTGATTTCCAGCCACTGACATGACTTGACTGAACTTGGAATGGGCAGAGATCAAAAATCTCACGAGCTTGTACTGTTCCTATACCTCACACAAAGTAATCTAGCCAATCCACCTAACCAGTTGCTAGTATCTTAATATATTAGCTTACCCAGGTAAATTGTATTTTAACAGGTGTCCTTTTTAAATAATGTTTTAATCCAAAGAAGGGAAAACAATGGTGGATTTTAGGCATCAGGTCAATCCTCTCCTAATGACTTGACACAAAGTCACAACTGTTTAATTTTTTTTCCTAGTCTGTGACAGGAAACCCTCCAGATTTTGAGACTCAGGATTTTGAAACTGTTCTTCTACGGATAGTTGGAGAATATTGAGTAGTCAGCCTTGCTAAAGGTGACATTAGTAAGTATCAGAGACGTGATAAAAGAGATTAGCACTTAATTGAAGCTTTTAAGAATAACTGGAGGGAGAAAGGTTTGGTTTAAAGAAAAACAAACAAAACAATGAGCACTTTGTGCTGGGAATAAATGCTTAAGGTTTCTCCAGTCACATGTCTCTATAATCCACCTCTCAGGAATTGAGAGAACATTCCTCCTGCGACTCATTTAAGGGCTCCATCAGTTAGGGAAAAAGACTAAAGATCTTTTGTATGTACTTGAAGCAAAATACTCCATATCTGACACCTGCTTTCTTGTTTTTTTTCCACAGTGCAAACACCTTAAGAATCAAAAAAGGTTTTCCTCCTAAATATCAGGTACTAAAACCCATGACAGACATTTAGACAAAACAGGTTCCCAACTCCAGCACAACTGACATTTGAGGCCAGATAATGCCTTGCTGTGGGGGCCATCCTGTATATTGTAGCATGTTTTGTAGCATCCCTGGCCTCTACCCACTAGATGCTACTACCTCATTCTCCCGCTTTCCCAATCCAGATGTGAAAACCAAAAATGTTTCCAGACATTGCCAAATATCCCCTGAGTAGCAAAATTGCCCTCTGCTGAGAACCACTGGAAGCAATCATGTAAATAATCTGTACTTAATGAACTTACATATTTTCAAAATTACATTCACATCCTATTCCTTTGGGGGGCTTCTGAATATCAGTGCTACGTTTATGGGCTTATTTAGTAACATACCACAGATACAGATTAAATAAATATCTCTGAGGTGCCTGGGTGGCTCAGTCAGCTAAGCGTGCCACTCTTGCTTTAGTTCAGTTCATGATCTCATGGTTCATGAGTTGGAGTCTTGCCTCAGGCTGTGCATCAACAGCATGGGCCTGCTTGGCATTCTCTCTCTCCTCCCTCTCTCTTCCCCTTTCTCTCTCTCTCTCTCTCCTTCAGAATAAATAAATGAGTTTTTTTTTAATTTTTTTTAATGTTTATTTTTGAGACAGGGAGAGACAGAGCATGAACGGGGGAGGGTCAGAGAGAGAGGGAGACACAGACTCTGAAACAGGCTCCAGGCTCTGAGCTGTCAGCACAGAGCCCGACGCGGGGCTTGAACTCACAGACCGCGAGATCATGACCTGAGCTGAAGCCGGACGCCTAACCGACTGAGCCACCCAGGCACCCCTGAATGAGCTTTAAAATAAATAAAGAAATATCCACAAATGCCAGAAACATTTGAATTGGAATGTAATTTTCACTCATCTATACATTGCAAATTAACTATATCATGTTTGTCAGCCTATACAGAAATCCCTCAAATGCTTCGGGAAATGTACTTTACCTCTTGCCTTGTCCCATTCAGAAAAACTCTTTGCAAAAGTTGCCGTTCTAGATCTACCCAATAGAGTCTTTCCTTATAGTAATGAAAATCCATGATCACTGATACACCAGCATCAGCCACCAACTGCTCATAATTAGTTCCGTCCAGGTCAATCCTAAAGATACTGCCTCCATGGGAGAAAATTAAGAAGGGTTCAGGACCTGTGTGGGAAGAAAAACATTTTCAGGATTTTGTCTGATTTAGATAAAGTATTTTCCCATGACAGCTAATACAAGTAGACTTAATTCTTAATTACTGTTTTTATATTTTATTTATTTTTGTTTACTTATTTTAGAGAGAGACACAGAGTGTGATGGGGGGAGGGGCAGGGCAGAGAGAGAGAGGGAGACACAGAATCTGAAGCAGGCCCCAGGCTCTGAGCTGTCAGCACAGAGCCTGATGTAGGGCTTGAACTCACAAACTATGAGATCATGACCTGAACTGAAGTCAGATGCTTAACCAACTGAGCCACCCAAGTGCCCCTGGTTTTGTATTTTAAATGAAGACAGTTGTATAGAGAACAAGTTCCTGTAGATATTCCTACTTAATTTTATAAATCGTCTTCTTCACAAATTGATTATATGAAATGAACATTGCCAATTATGAAAAAAAGAACTACTTGAAGAGAAAACCACTTTCTACTCTGATCTACAAAATGCTATTTTATGTTAAAAAAGAAACCACCTGTTTTCTATTGTGGATAGGGTCTATATGAAGGTAACTTTTAATTATATAAATTGGAAATAATATTACAGATATTATCATTTTGGAAATGGAGCCCACCTCCTCTTCCTACCTAATGAACAGAAAGAACTTTGGAGTAATGACATAGAAGATGATGGAAAGAAGAGGTCTTAAGTGGAAACAGGAAAAACCGAAATGCCAGCGTGTGAAAGCTCTGAGATGCTTTGTCTCTGTTTGCATCGCCACATAAAACCCAGCATGCCCAGTTAAATCTGAATTGCATGTATGTTGCATGGGACATACTTACACTAAAAAAATTATTTCACGTTTATCTGAAATTCAAATTTAACTAGTTGCCCTATATTTTTATCTGCTAAATTTGGGTGGTAGACTGCACTGGAGTTTCGATTGCTGCAGGGCCTTGCCTGGGGCCCTAACCCTATCATCTCCTGTTCCAGGTGATGCCACCTTCCCTCTCAGACTCCCAAGTATCCAACACTTGCTTTGGGAACCTGATACCTTTCTTTGGAAACCTCAGCACATATTGACTGACTTTGCACAGAGCTTGCCTTTGATGCTTCAAGATAATGCCAGAGAATAGCTTCGTCTCCTGCAGCCAGATTAGTCGCCTTGGTCTCTTCTGCCTGAGCGGTGAGAAGGCTCCTTCAGCCCTGCCTTTAGATAACTCTGGAACCTCTGGGATGAGTGGGGGATTGGAGATGAACGCTAACATATTCTTGCTTCTCCGCGAGGTTCACATTATTCTCACATATTATTCACACTGCATCCACACTAGACGTTAATACCTTAATGTGACATAGTGAACGTGTTCATTGTTCTAAAGATTAAACGGAATGAGGGGCACCTGGGTGGCTCAGTCGGTTAAGCGTCTGAATTCAGCTCAGGTCATATTCTCACGGTCCATGAGTTCGAGCCCCGTGTTGGGCTCTGTGCTGACAGCTCAGACCCTGGAGCCTGCTTCAGATTCTGTGTCTCCCTCTCTCTCTGCCCCTCCCCTGCTCATGTTCTGTCTCTCTCTGTCTCAAAAATAAATAAAAACATTAAAAAAAAAAAGATTAAACGTAATGATGGATTAACATCCTCTTAGGAATTATGTTCTAAGGTCAGAGAACATTAACTCCACCTTAGAGGACATCAGAATAGATACAAGAGGAAGGAAGGGGTGCAAGATCATGAGAGTTTGAAATTGGTGCTGGCATGAATGTCTAGGAGAGTTAGCTCAAATCACTCTTCCCATATCTTTGCCACATCAGAAGACTCCTGCACAGACACAGAGGACAGTCCATTTCCTATTGCCACTCTAGCTGTGTAACCAGAAGTATCATAGAAGAAATGGGAAAAGGGCACTGGACTGAGAGCCAGGAGACCTTGTTTCTAGTCCTGGCGCCCTAGCTTCCCTGCACAGGACCTCACCGCTACATCAGAGGATTATTGAGGAAAGAAATGAAATTTTATATGGGAAAGTATTTTATTAATTATGGAGCACTACACAAATACAATTTGCCACTGCCGATTCCCACAAGCAAGGTCTCACTATATAGGTTTGTGCCACTGTTCAGGTTTGAACCCCTGGATGAGAACGTTGGTGTAACTCATCTATCCCACAGCACTGTGTCCTGGAGGAAAGGAAGTCATATAGCAAAAGGCACCCTAAGCTCATAGCTACTGATCTGTGGGCCTGTAGATTTATTGCTAGGAGTCCTCTTTTTGAAATGTGTATCATGTACTCTCTATAAATTGAATAAATGCACCCAATATGTATTACTAATTTTCTTATGTGCTGATACTTGATACATGAATGATACATTTATTCATTCAATAAAACTTATTTATTTAAAAGTATTACTAAATGGGGGCACCTGGCTGGGTAGTCAGAAGAGCATATGACTTTTGGTCTCAGGGTCATGAGTGAAAGCCCCACACTGGGTGTTGAGAATACAAAAAAATAAATAAGACTTAAAAAAAAAACAAATAGGGGCACCTGGGTGGCTCAGTCGATTGGACATCCAATTTCAGCTTAGGTCATGATCTCCTGGCTCGTGAGTCCAAGCCCAGCGTCAGGCTCTGTGCTGACAGCTCAGAGTCTGGAGCCTGGTTCAGATTCTCTGTCTCCCTCTGTCTCTCTGTATCCCACCCCCTGCCGCTCTCTCTCTCCGTCTCTTTCAAAAATGAATAAACATTGAAAAAAATTTTTTAAATAAATAAAAGTATTACTGAATGGGAGCTTTCCAGTTTTAAAAAAAAAAGGAGAAAGAAAGGTACTTTAAAAATTTTAGACAGAATATAGCACAACACTTTGTACATAATAGGTACTCAAAATTTTTGAATAAAAAAGTAATAAAGAAATAATTGTAATTTGCTAATTTGTCTGGCTTTTACCAAAGGAGCAAAGCCAAAGACACCAGCAGATCTATCAAATTCGTAAAAGCAGAGTCAATCCTACAGTGGTTATTTTACTAATAGCAATAATAATAACAACAACAACAACAACAACAACAAACTTCCACATCTTGATCTCATTTATCTTTAATATAACACCATGAGCTAGATGGGCCAGATATTACAATGAATAAATCAAAGAGAAATCTGAAGAATACTTAGATCCATAAAACACAAACCATAACATTAACTTCAGTAACTTTTCAACATTTATTTATTTTTGGGACAGAGAGAGACAGAGCATGAACGGGGGAGGGGCAGAGAGAGAGGGAGACACAGAATCGGAAACAGGCTCCAGGCTCTGAGCCATCATCCCAGAGCCTGACGCGGGGCTCGAACTCATGGGCCGCGAGATGACTTTTTCAAAAAATAGAAAATATTTATTACAGTACTAAGTATGAATTAATGAATTTACTCTTCAGATTTTTCCCATTCACTGGTGAATCATAGATAGCATCCTCTTGGAACTAAAAAGATCCTAAACATTACCTATCAGTGTTTCCTAAAATTGTCCAAAAGAATCCGAATGTTGTGTGTGTGTGTGTGTGTGCGTGTGCGTGTGTGTGTGTGTGTGCGTGTGTGTGTGTGTGTGTATCTTTTGCAGACCCCTTCCTTTAAGATTCCAATTTAGTATAATGGCTGGGCTGAGGGTGAGACATTCCAGATGATTCTTACATCTTGGTGAACTGGAAATCATAGATCTAGTTCAGATGAGGAAATCCAATGATGTTTCCCAATGGCCACCACTAGTTGGTGCCCAATTAGCAGCCCAATATCACCCTCTTTCCTGCCTTGGTCTGGATTGCCATATGTTAAGACATTACAACCTTCATTTTGCTTATGTAACTGGTTTTAATTCCACTTCCCTCAAAGCATTGTTCATTTCCCCCCCTATACTGTTGGCATCATTTTGTGTAACTGTAGGGCCTGGGTGAGTATTTGTAGACATGAAATGTAACATGATTCTTTTAAAAATGAAAGACTTTGAAAATTAGGCTTGGTAAAATAGTCATTCTGTATTACCACAGGAAATGATAAATAAGTTAGGGTTTTTAAGACCTGTCAAAGACTCTGTAAACATCAGTGTGTGGGACAATTTGTGGATCTGAATGTCAGCAGAACGTGCATGTTGGAACAGCTGAAGTTTCCCGTGGCAAAACCTATGGTGTTTATTTTGGGTGCCATTCAGTAAAAGGGAAGTGCACAGAAAATCAAACATTACTTCTAAGGAATACAAACCCCAAAATAGCAAACTGGTCACAGCAAATCAATTGAAGCCTCTGACTTCTCAGCCTGGGGATTAGCAGGGGATCTGCAGAAATTACAAAGGAGGCCAGAATGCTTGGAGCATCCTGAAGATGTTCATTAGTGACTCCAAGAGCTGGTTCAGAGGTCAATTAGGAAAAGCAGGTTTTGATTGAAGTGGGAGGTAGAAACAGAATATTTCACAACAGTCCCTTTTTCACCTGCTCTGAGCTGGTGGGAGAGGTCCCACACAGGTAAATGGGAAAAGGAAGCCAAGCTCTTCTGCCCCCTGCGGGCAAAGACCCACAGAACCTAGTTAGCACATAAATGATCCTGGCAATCAGATTAACAAAAAATCCTGGGCTTCTCTCAGGCCCATATGGCACCCTGCTTTCCCCACCACAGGCTTCCTGCTCTAAATATGGAAACAGACTGCAGGTTCACAGGACAGACAGTGAAAAGGAAGCTCCAGACCTTCAGGATTCAACAACACCATGCAGAAAGAAGGTAGATTTAAAGTGATGGACCTGATGACATAAGAAAGCTTGACACCTTGCACTGCTCCTACCATAAACCCCTAAGAAGAATCATTTATTACTGCCTCTCAAGAGGCTGATTTGAGGGGCAACTTGGGTTTTATGAACCACAGAAAGTTTTATTTCATTCTAAAAGACTATCCCCATCTGTTTTGGTGGACATAGTTTTTTTCTCAGCTTATTCATTAGTGTCAAAATTCAAGGCAGGTGAGAGAGAGACCAAGTGACCCAGAAATAATACATCCAGAAAGGGGAGCCAGAGAGGTGAATTTAAATCTTAATTCTGAAAGACAAGCCTAGGGGCCCAATTTTGCTTTCTGAAAAATGCGAACGAAGTTTGCCACCCTAGTCCCAGAGTGGTGGTAGACATGTGTCATCTAAAGCAGAAAACAGCCCCTACCTAACCCTCAATCCGATTCTCATCGTCAACCTTAAGAGGTCTTCCAGGCTCTCAGGATGGTAACTGGGACAAGAAGGTTCTGCAGATTTTTTTTTTTCAATAGGACTTCTCACTCTTTAATGTGCCATTACACTTTTTGATACTCCAAGAAGGTAGGTGGTGAGCATCACCAGAACAGCAATAGCCAACATCTTGGGTGTTATCTCTTAGGGTAGCACATTGAATGTATTGTTTCATTTAGTTGGATAATACCAGGAAGTGGGTTCTCAGTAGTTTTATTGTACAGAAGAAGAGAGTGAAGTTTAGAGCAGTTAACGTGACATAGTCACATGGCCAATAAGTAACAGATTAATTATTTATAAATAATAAAGCCATGTCTTTCTGATCACATAGTCTAGCTTTTAAACATCATGCTGTGCTGCTTATCTCTAACTGAATTTACAAGAACTCTTACTAGTTAGGGTCTCATAGTTCAACTGTGTCAAGAAACCCACTTTGGGAAACACTGCTCTAGGCATGTTCACCCTAAGGCCAGATTCTCTGCATCCATGTTCCAGGAACTGGTTAGAAAATGGGTCTGTTTAACACAGGAGCTAAGAATACACAATGGAGAAAGGACAATTTCTTCAATAAATGGTGTTGGGAAAACTGGACAGCTACCATGCAAAAGAAAAAAACTGGACTACTATTTATACCACACACAAAAATTAACTCAAAATAGATTAAAGACTTGAATGGAAGACCTAAAACCATAAAAGTCCTAGAAGAAAACATAGGTGGTAAGCTCCCTAACATTGGTCTTAGTGCCATCTTTGCAATCTGACTCCAAAGGCAAGAGTAACAAAAGCAAAAATAAACAAATGGGACAACATCAAATAAACAGCTTCTGCACAGCAAAGAAAACCATCATCAAATGATAAGGCAACCTACTGAATGGGAGAAGATATTTGCAAACCATATATCTGATAAGGTGTAAATATGCAAAAATATAGAGAGATGTTACTCTCCTACAACTCAAATGTACACTCCTACAACTCAAAAACACAACCAAAAAACCCTATTTAAAATTGAGGAGAGGGGCACCTGGGTGGCTCAGTTTGAGTGTCCAACTTTGGCTCAGATCATGATCTCACAGTCTGTGAGTTTGAGTGCCATGCTAGGCTCTGTGCTGACAGCTCAGAGCCTAGAGCCTGCTTCAGATTCTGTGTCTCTGTCTCTCTCTGCCCCTCTCCCACTCACAATCTGTCAGCCCCCACCTCAAAAATAAATAACATTTAAAAAAATGGGGAGAGAATCTGAGTCTACATTTCTCCAAACAAGACATAAATATGGCCAACAGACACATGAAAATATGCTCAACATCAGTAATTACTAGCGAAATGCAAATCAAAACCATGAGATAACACCTTAACACAATTATCTTCTTTCACTACTTTAAGATAATGTTTCTCAAATTACAAGCCTAAACAAATAAATATTTGCCTGTAGATACATTCTGAGTATCCCTAGACAAATAGACAAAAACAATAAGAAATTAAAAAGTGTTGGATTCTAGATGCTTCCTGAGTCCAATTTCATTTTTCTTATTAATTCCACCCTGACCAACCAGTTAATCCTAAGCCCCAGCTGCACATATAGCTATACAAATATAGAGAAAAAATACTTCATGTAATTTCTTTGGAATATTGAAAGCAGATATGATGGAGTAATTAGGAAAAAATAATTAATTGGAAATTTTGTGTCATACTTTATCATCAAGGATAATAACAAATCACAGAAAATTGTGGGTAAGATGATTGTGAGGACTTGGCTCATCCCAAGAAACTAACTTCAGATTTCTCTAAGCATCATTAAGCAAAGGTGTTCACAAAGCAAAGGTGTTCTAAATGTCTCAGCTTATGGTATTTGGTGGAGAGTAACAGCTAGTATGTACTAGAAACTCACTAAGTCAGGTGTGAGTCTAAGGACCTTATATTGATTAATGTGTTTAGTCGTCATAAAATCCTATGAGGTGAGTACTGGAAGCTCATATCAGCTACACAATTGAACCTTATTAACTTCAAAAGTTGAAGCCTAACACAACCTGCCAGGTATAGCCCATCGACTGAAACTGAGGGAGCGCTCTCACGCAAAATAAGACAACAGCAAGGTAACACTAGAACCACCTATCTACTGCTCCACTTTTTCCTGTGACAAGATCAATCCACATGTGTAATGCACCAACCACAATTCACTGTTTAAAATGTGTCCTTTGTTTAAAAAATGGCATTTCATCCTGTCTGTTGGAAGTAATAAAACCTAGTCATTTCCTATGCATCAACATAGCTTATGTGACAGAGGGATACCCATGCACAGTGTGCTTTTTTTTTAGGTTTCTGTTCCAGAAGATAATATATCAATATTTAAAGAAATTCACCTATCATCCTTTCTTTTTTTAATTGTGTGGTGGGGGGGGGGTGGGGGGGGGAAGAGCACACAGGAGAGGGGCAGAGAGGGAGAGAGAGAATCCCAAGCAGGTTCTGCATTGCCAGCTCAGAGCCCAACGTGGGGCTTGATCCCACAAACTGTGACATCCTGACCTGAGCCAAAATCAAGAGTCAGACGCTTAACCAACTGAGCCACCCAGGCACCCCCATTGTTGGGTGCTTTTTAAATGCATTGAAATTTTAGATGGAAAATTTTCTTCACATATTCTTTTTTCTCCTTACGTGAAATTGTTGCCAGGATTCATTAGAATAATCAAGAAATATAAGTTTCGGTTGGTTTTTCAAATTTGTTTTCCAAAATATAATAACCTTTTTGATCCACTCAGAGCTTTTAAAATTCTCAACAATGTTGCTTAAATCTAAAAGATCTCTATTTCCACATACTGGGTAAATTAATGACAATAGCCTTTGCAGTTTCCCTGCAGACCAAGGAGAGGTTAAATTCCTTTCTGCTGAACATTCTATAGTAAACAGAACAACTGTAGTGCTTCAGAGGGAGGAAAACATATGAAGACTCCTGGTAGGTTCTAAACTCTGCATGTTTTTCAACCTCATAAGGGAAGGGTCCCAAATACACAGGATTGTTGTCAACAGCTATATGGTGCTGAGTGTGACTGATCTTCTGTAATTGATCTGTTTATAAAAGGATGCAACCTATGGAAGAAGAAAGACCCTTCTTCAAGCTTTTGAAATTTTAATCAGAAAAGTATTGAAATGAATAAAATAAAACACTATTTCTCAACTGCCACATCATGTGCTAAAGAACAAGGCAGCTGCCTTGATGTTGTTAGGACCGTCTGTATCCTAACAACCATCTACCCACAAAGACAATCACCTTATGAATGAAATCTACCTACAAAGACAAAGCTGGTCTGTAGCACCCTGACAGGCTACTCTGGATGGAGGAAGAAAGTACTACTGTTCTCTGAGAGGCCTTTTCTATCCTGCCACCGGGAGGGGGCTTGCAAATAAATCAGCCCATACCATGAATCATTGTCATGGGGATCTGCTGGCTCTCAAATGCCTTCACACTCACACAAATTCCAGTGTTCTAAGTATCCTGGGAAATACTTGGGAAACCCAGACACTGAGAGACATTAGCATGGTTAGCCAGGCTTGGGAGAATCAGAAAACCAAGGTCATAAAGTGAAAACAGATGCACACACCAATTCAAACTCCTGGCTTAGAAAGAAGGTCAAGAGGTGATGAGAGCAAAAGTTTCTGCCTAATATTTGGCTAAAACAACTGAAGTTTCCATACATTAACTAAATTCCAGCATCAAAGTGACATAGAGAAACTGAAGGACTCCGTAAGAATCGGCTTTTTGCTCCTTTTCCTGCTTCTATTCTTGCTAGGACGCTCAGTTAAGCTCTTGCTTAACGCTCTGTTGGTTAAGCGTCTGACTCTTGATTTTGGCTCAGGTCATGATGTCACAGCTTGTGGGACCGAGCCCCACTGCACCCCCACTTTATATATGCCTCATAGTACAAATAATGTATGTCCTCCTTGTAAGGAACAAGGAGTTAATGGTTTCTTTAGAGTCTTCCAGCACATTAGATAACATCTAAGGAAGGACTGGGCGAGAATGACCAAGTGAAGCCATCCTGTGTATATTCCAGACCACCAGCACTAGATATCTTGACGCCAAGATCCCCTGGCTCCCAGGAATAAGCGACTTATGGAGGACTTATGGACCCTTTTCCTTGTTCTGACTAGATCTTGGATGCCTGGGAGGATATGTACACCAGACCACAATCCTCAGTAAAAACCCCAGATCCAAGCAAAGATGAGACTATCTTTTTCCTTTCTGAGTCTCTTGGATGCTCTGTCTGTATTTGCACTCTTTCTATATCTTCAATAAACTCTGCTCTCATGCCCTCCCAGCTCATGTTTGATTTCTATCCTGCATGTAGACTCTCGTGGCTGGTCCTGTAGGAACGCCTCTGGGTCCTTGGACCCAGCCTGCCTACACCAAAAGGAAACATTTGAATTGAAGGTGTTCAGGACAGGGCCCCCCAAGAATGTGCCACTTTGGCATGCGGATTATTTTGAGCTGAAGGCACTTGAGACCCTATGGGCTTAAGAGGAAATTTTGCCCCTTCCTTAACTACATAGAAGAATCTAAATTGGGGGCCCTTCCCAGAATAAGAGTTATTAACAGAAAGAAATTTTACCTGAATGATCCATCTGCATGGCAGGGCAATCATCTAATTACCAAATATCTGCTCTTCTTATCACCCTGTGAATAACATTCCTTTTCTGAAAGTCCCAAACCCCTACCCGTTTTTAGTTCAGAATGATACATATACTTCATTTTGCCTATTGTTCATGGCGATGTGGATTCCTCATACATATACTTACTAAATTCTATTTTCTCCTATTAATCTGTCTCATGTCAACTTGATTCTTAGTCCAGCTAGAAGGACCTTTTAGGGGACAGGAATTCTTTTTTTTTTTTAAACCATATGTTTTATTTCAAAAAATATATCAGGTTCTTTTCCAAAGAACATATACTTGAAATTTTTGGAATATTAGAATTTCACAGTTTTACAAAATTCAGGAACTGTCAACTTTCTTCCTCTCTTAATAGTCAGTTTATGTTCCTTATTTTTTTCTTCCAAGATTTTATTTAAATTCAAGTTAGTTAACATATAGTATAGTATTCCTTTCAGGAGAATTTAGTGATTCATCGCTTACATATAACACCCAGGGCTCATCCCAACAAGTGTCTTCCTTAATGCCCATCACCCATCTAGCCCATCCCCCACCCACTTCCCCTCCAGCAACCCTCATTTTGTTCTCTATATTTAACAGTCACTTATGGTTTGCCTCCCTGTTTTTGTCTTATTTTAGTTTTCCTTCCCTTCCCTATCTTCATCTGCTTTGTTTCTCAAATTTCACATATGAGTGAAATCATACAGTATTTGTCAGTCTCTGACTGACTTATTTCACTTAGCATAATACACTCTAGTTCCATCCACATCATTGCAAAAGATTTCATTCTTGATGGCTGATGTTCCATTCAACTTTTATGTCACATCTTCTTTATTCATCAGTCAGTGGACATTTGTGCTCTTTCCATAATTTGGCTATTGTTGTTGATAATGCTGCTGTAAACACTGGGGTGCAGGTACCCCTTTTATACCCTATGGGTAAAGACCTAGTACTGAAATTGCTGGGTCATAAGGTAGTTCTATTTTTAACTATTTGTGGAGCCTCCATACTGTTTTCCAGAGTGGCTGCACCAGTTTGCATTCCCACCAGCAGTGTAAGAGGGACTGAAATGGTGGCATGCAATACCAGTATTTATAAACACTATTATTAATAAAGAATTTCTACAAAATGAACCTGCATTCTTGGTTCACCTAACATGCAAGTAATAGCTCCTTCACAATGAGTAGTACTACCATTTTGGATGAAAGTATTGACCTTTGGGCAAGAAGTAAATAGACACTGGAGGAAATTATGTTCCAATGCTTCAGGTTTTTGTTGTGCTGTTGTTGTTGTTCCTGCTGATTTCTCAAAGTTAATTCTAATTCTAACATTAGAAACTATAACAAAACATTGACTAACATAACATTTATAGCAGAACATTTTGTTCCCTAACTCTAGGATTTCTCAGATTTGGAGTAAAAATTAAAACTGAACTAAACACTGAACTGCTTCATGAAATGTGAAAATTTCTTGAATAATGTTTAGAAATTCCTTGACAGAAAGTATGTTCTTTAAAATTGATCTGGACATTCTGAAAAAGCTCTCCAATGTAATAGTTTCCAGTTGTTGAGGTTAGCTAATGTTTTTTGTTTGTTCATAACAAGTTTATAAAACTATCTTATTAAAATAATTGCTAAAATATCTTAGATTGAGTAATTTATATGTATTGGAAAGTTGCTAGTATCCTCTACTATAATCAAAGTGACTTAACTTTTTGTTTAAGAATATTGCACAGACTTGGGAAGGTTTATTTTTTAGGTAAGAAATACGTGTTACCTTTTATCTGAGGTCCAGTATTTGATTTTGTAACAGCATAAATTAATCTAAATAAATTAGTACAACAAAATCTACAAATCAATGGTAAAAATAAGAGAGGATATATACTAATTGATTCACAATCCAAACTATTTGATTCTCCTACTACAGTAGTTCCCCCTTATCTACGAGAAATACATCCACGACCCCCAGTGGATGCCTGAAACATCAGATAGTACTCAACCCTAAATAAACTATGTTTTTCCTTATAATAAAAATTATGATAAAGTTTACTTTATAAATTAGGCACAGTAAGAGATTAAAAACAATAATTAATAGGGGTGCCTGGGTGGCTCAGTCAATTAAACATTTGATTCTTGGTTTCAGCTCAGGTCATAATCTCATGTTCATGTGTTCAAGCCCCACATTGAGCTCTATGCTGGTGGCACAAAGTCTGCTTGGGATTCTCTCTTTCCCTCTCTCACCACCCCTCCCCTACTCACTCTCTCTCTCTCTCTCAAAATAAATAAACTTAAAAAATAATTAATAATAAAATAGAGCAATTATAACAATATACAGCAATAAAAGTTATATAGAATATTGTCTCTCAAAATATCTTATTGTACCATACTTACCCTTCTTATGATGTGACATGATAAAATGCCTATGTGATAAGATGAAGTGAGATGAATGATAAGCATTGTGATGTAGTTTAGGTTACTATTGACCTTCTGACCTTATGTCAGGAGAATCATCTGCTTCCAGATGACTGCACAAGATTGAAACCACAGAAAGCAAATCCGTGGATAAGTGGGGACTACTATACTAAACCACTAACTGGGAAATATTCTGCCTCCCTTAACCTTGACCACCAGTGCCTCTCATCTGAGCTTCTCTACCTCTGGTCACACCACTGTAGGAGTACAGTGCTCTGGAAGTCTCTCCTACCTGCCACTTATTATATCACTTCATCTGAAAGAGGATTGGCCTTTTTCTCATTTTCCTCAGCACAAGTGAGATCAATCTCTAATTCTTAATAAGACCCTCTTTAAAAACTGGAAATAACAGGAAAGAAGAACAACCCCTAGAGGAGCTTCTAATCACTGGTCAAGGCCAGACCCATGAAGGTCTCTTTTGAAGTCAGTACCCTGCCTCACTTCTGACTTGGCCAAAGAAACGACACTCTTCAACCTTGGAATTTCAGAACCCTGAAAGAGTCTGAGAGTCCAGGAAAATGTCTCCTCTCCAGGTAGTATTCCCACCTGGGACCTACCTCTAAGAATCTTCACTTCTGTCTCAAAATTAACATTCTCCTACTGTGGAAAGAAAAGAGGAAGAAGAAATGGTTCAAAACTTTGTGGTCAGAATGTCTTTTCTGAGAAACAGTTATTTTGTTTATTAAAACACTTCATTATGCTATTTAGTAATTTATTTTTTTCTATTATTTAAAAAGGGAGGCCCAGGATATGATCAGAAAACAGACTTGAAGGGGCAGCTGGGTGCCTTAGCTGGTTGAGTGTCCAACTCTTGATTTCAGCTCAGGTGATGATCACAGGGTCATGGGATCGAGCCCTACATCAGGCTTCATGGTAAGCTGCAGTTTGCTTAAGATTCTCTCTCTCCCCCTGCCTTTCTCCCCCACTAGCACTCTATCTAAAATAAAAAATATAAAAAATAAAACAGAGTTGGAGGAAGAAGAATTCTAAAATATTCTGCATAAACAAATGGAAGTGAAAAGAAAGACAGGGTAGCAATACTTGTATCAAAAAAATAGGCTTTAAAACAGAGACTGGGGGCGCCTGGGTGGCGCAGTCGGTTAGGCGTCCGACTTCAGCCAGGTCACGATCTCGCGGTCCGTGAGTTCGAGCCCCGCGTCGGGCTCTGGGCTGATGGCTCAGAGCCTGGAGCCTGTTTCCGATTCTGTGTCTCCCTCTCTCTCTGCCCCTCCCCCGTTCATGCTCTGTCTCTCTCTGTCCCAAAAATAAATAAACGTTGAAAAAAAAAATTTTTTTTAAAAAAATAAAAAAAAAAAAAAAAAAAAAAAAACAGAGACTGTAGGTGTGCCTGGGTGGCTCAGTCAGTTGGGCATCCAACTTTGGCTCAGGTCATGATCTCATGGTCCATGAGTTCAAGCCCTGTGTCAGGCTCTGTGCTGAAAGCTCAGAGCCTGGAGCCTGCTTTGGAATCTGTGTCTCCCTCTCTCTCTGCCCCTCCCCTGCTCACGCTCTCTCTCTCACAAAAATAAACATTAAAAAAATATTTTAAACAGAGACCATAACAAAAGAAGGACACTATATAATCATAGAGGGAATAATCCAACAAGAAGATACAACAATTGTAATTATTTATGCACCCAACATGATAGCCACAAATACATAAAACAGTTAATAACAAACATAAATGAAGTAATCAATAGTAACATAATAATAGTAGGGGACTTCAACATCTTAATTACATCAATGCTAGATCACCCAAATAGGAAATCAATAAGGAAACAATAGTTTTGAATGACTAGATGGATCTAACATTGTATCCTAAGACACATTCCTAAGAATACACATTCTTTTTTAAGTGCACCTGAATATTCTCCAGAAGAGATCACACATTAGGCCATGAAACAAATCTCAACAAACTCAAAAAGATCAGAATCATATTATGTATCTTTTCCAACCATAATGCTATGAGACTAAAAGTCAACCACAAAGAAAAAGTCTGGAAAGAACACAAATACATGGAAGTTCAATAGCATGCTACTAAACAATGAATGATCATCTAGGAAATCAAAGATGAGATTAAAAAAAAATACACGGAACAAATAAAAATAAAAATACAAGAGTCCAAAATCTTTGGGATGCAGCAAAAGCTGTTCTAACAGGGAAGATTACAACAGTACAGGCCTACCTCAAGAAACAAGAAAAATCTCCACAAACAGCCTAAACTTACACCTAAAGGAGCTACAAAAAGAAGAGCAAACAAAATCCCAAACCAGTAAAAAGAAGTAAATAATAAAAATTAGAGCATAAATAAACAAAACAGAACTAAAAAAAATAACAGAACAGATAAATGAAACCAGGAGCTAGTTCTTTGAAAAGACCAATAAAACTGACAAGCTTCTAGCCAGACTTATAAAAAAAACAAAAAAAACAAAAAAACCAGAGAGAGAGAGAGAGGATTTAAATAAACAAAATCAGAAATGAAAGAGGAGAAATAACAACCAACACCAGAGAAATACAGGAGTTATAGGAGGATGTTGTGAAAAATTATATGCCAAAATATTGGACAACTTAAAGAAATGAATAAGCTATTAAAAACATATAACCTCCGGGGCACGTAGGTGTCTCAGTCTGTCAAACATCCAACTTCGGCTCAGGTCATGTCTCATGGTTCATGGGTTTGAGGCGCATATCGCACTCTGTGCTCACAGCTCGGAGCCTGGAGCCTACTTCGGATTCTGTGACTCCCTCTCTCTCTGCCCCTCCCCTGCTCATGCTCTGTCTCTCTCTCAAAAATAAATAAACATTAAATATATACATATATTTATATAACCTCTAAAACTGAATCAGGAAGAAATAGAAAATTTCAATGGACTGATTACCAGCAATGAAGTTGAGGCAGTAATCAAAAAAACTCCCAACAAACAGAAGTCCAGGACTGGATGGCTTCACAGGTGAATTCTACCAAACATTTAAAGAGTTAATACCTATTCTCAAATTATTATAAACAATAGAAGAGGAAGGAAAGCTTCCAAATTCAATCTATGAGGCCAGCATTACCCTGATACTAACAACAGATAAAGACACTACAAAAAAGAGAACTACAGGCCAATTTCTCTAATGAACATAGATGCAAAAATACTCAACAAAATATTAGCAAACTGAATTCAAACAATACATTAAAAAAATCATTCACCATGATCAAATGGTTTATTCCTGGGATGCAAGGGTGGTTTAATATTCACAAATAATCAATCAATGAGATACATCACATCAACAAGAGAAAGAACAAAAACCATATGATCATTTCAATAGGTGCAGAAAAAGCATTTGACAAAGTACAACATCCATTCATGATAAAAACCCTCAACAAAGTAGGTTTAGTGGGAACATACCTCAGCATAATAAAGGTCATGTATGAAAAACCCACAGCTAACGAAAAACTGAGGACTTTTTCCCTAAGATCAGGAACAAGACAAGGATGTCCACTCTCACTATTTTTTTCTACATAGTGTTGAAAGTCCTAGCAACAGCAATCCAAAAAAATAAAGGGCATACAAATTGGTAAGGAAGAAGTAAAACTTTCGTTATTTACAGATAACACGATAGTGTATAAAGAAAACCCTGAAGGCTCCACCAAAAAATTCTAGAACTGATAAAAGAATTCAGTAAAGTCACAGGATATAAAATCAATATACAGAAATCTGTTGCAATTTCTATACACTAATAATGAAGCAGCAGAAAGAAAAATTAAGAAAACAATCCCATTTACAATCACACCAAAACGATTAAAATACCTAGGAATAAACTTAACCAAGGAAGTAGAAGACCTGTACTCTGAAAACTATAAAACATTGATAAAAGAAATTGATGATGACACAAACAAATGGAAAGATGTTCCATGCTCATGGATTGAAAGAACAAACATTGTTAAAAAGTTCATACTATCCAAAGCAGATTTAAGTCAATCCCTATCAAAATACTAATAGCATTTTTCACAGAACTAACGCAAATAATCCTAAAATTTGAGTGGAATCACAAAAGCCCAAATAGCCAAATCTTGAAAAAGAACAACAAAACTGGAGGTATTACAATCCCAGATTTCAAGATATACTACAAAACTATAGTATACAAAACTGTAGTAATCAAAACAGTATGGTACTGGCACAAAAACAGACAGATAAATCAATAGAACAGAACAGAGAGCCCAGAAATAAACCCATGATTATATGGTCAACAATCTTTGACAAAGGAGGCTAGAACATGCAATGGGGGGAAAAAAAAGCAGTATCTTCAACAAATGATTGCGGGAAAACTAAACAGCTACATGCAAAAGAATGAAACTGGACCACTTTCTTACATCATACACAAAAATAAACTCAAAATGGATCAAAGACCTAAACATGAGACCAGAAACCATAAATCATAGAAAAGAACATAGACAGTAATTTGTCTGACATCGGCTATCGAAACATTTTTCTAGATATGTCTCCTGAGGCAAGGGAAACAAAACCAAAACTAAACTATTGGAGGCACCTGGGTGGCTCAGTAGGTTAAGCATCCAACTTTGGCTCACATCATGATCTTCTGGTCTGTGAGTTCGAGCCCCGCATCAGGCTCTGTGTTATCATAACAGTTCATAGCCTGGAGCCTGCTTCAGATTCTGTGTCTCCCTCTCAGCCCCTTCCCCACTCACGCTCTCTCTCTCTCTCTCAAAAAATAAACATTTAAAAATAAATAAATAAATAGATAGATAAATAGATAAATAAATAAATAAAAATTTAAAAAATAAACTATTGGGACTACATCAAAAGAAAAAGCTTCTGGGGGCGCCTGGGTGGCGCAGTCGGTTAAGCGTCCGACTTCAGCCAGGTCACGATCTCGCGGTCCGTGAGTTCGAGCCCTGCATCGGGCTCTGTGCTGGCAGCTCAGAGCCTGGAGCCTGCTTCCGATTCTGTGTCTCCCTCTCTATGACCCTCCCCCGTTCATGCTCTATCTCTCTCTGTCCCAAAAATAAATAAACGTTGAAAAAAAAAATTTTTTTTAAATAAAAAAAAGAAAAAAAAGAAAAGAAAAAGCTTCTGCACGGTAAAAGAAACAATAAACAAAACAAAAAGACAACCTACTGAATGGGTAAAAATATTTGCAAATGATATATCCAATAAGGGGTTAGTATCCAAAATATATAAAGCACCTACATAACTGAACATCAAAAAAAAAAAAAAAAAAAAAAAAAACAAAAAAAAAACACCAAATAATCCAATTAAAAATGGGCAGCAGACATGAACAGACATTTCTCCAAAGAAGACATACAGATGGCCAGAAGACACATAAAAAGATGTTCTACATCATTCATCATGCAAATCAAAACTACAATGAGATATCACCTCATACCTATCAGAATGTCTAAAATCAAAATCACAAGAAATAAGTGTTGGTGAGGATGTGGAGAAAAAAGAACCCTTGTGCACTGTTGGTAATGCAAACTGCTGCAGCCACTCTGGAAAATAGTATGAAGATTCCTCAAAAAGTTAAAAATAGAACTACCCTATGATCCAGTGATCACACACTAATGCCTATTTACCCAAAATATACAGACACACTAATTCAAAGAGATACATGCATCCCTATGTTTATTGCAGCATTATTTACAATAGCCAAATTATAGAAGCAACCTAAGTGTCCATCAACAGATGAATGGATAAAAAAGAAGTGGTGTGTGTGTGTGTGTGTGTGTGTGTGTGTGTGTGTGTACATACTGAGAAATACTACACATACATACTAAGGAATATTAGTCATAAAAAAGAATGGAATCTTGCCATTTGCAACAATATGGATAGATCTAGATGGTATAATGCGAAGTGAAATAAGTCAATCAATGAAAGACAAATATATGAATTGATCATATGTGATATTTACAAAATAAAACAAATGAACAAAGGAAAAAAGAGACAACAAAAAGACTCTTAACTATAGAGAACAAATTGGTGGTTAGCGGAGGGGAAGTGTGGGGGGGAGAATGGATGAAACAGGTGAAGAGGATTAAGAGTACACTTATCAAGTGGCTCCTGAGTGGCTCAGTCAGTTGGGTGTCCAACTTCGGCTCAGGTCATAATCTCACGGTTCATGTGTTCGAGCCCCACGCTGGGCTCTGTGCTGACAGCACAGAGCCTGGAGCCCACTTCGAGTTCTGTGTGTCTCCCTCTCACTCTGCCCCTCTCCTGCTCTCATTCTGTCTGTCTGTCTGTCTCTCATAACTAAGTAAATGTTAAAAATAAATTCTAGGGGCGCCTGGGTGGCTCAGTCGGTTGAGCGTCTGACTTCAGCTCAGGTCACGATCTCACGGCTTGTGAGTTCGAGCCCCGCATCAGGCTCTGGGCTGATGGCTCAGAGCCTGGAGCCTGCTTCCGATTCTGTGTCTCCCTCTCTCTCTGCCCCTCCCCCATTCATGCTCTGTCTCTCTCTGTCTCAAAAATAAATAAACATTAAAAAAAATTTTTTTTTAAATAAATTCTAGGGGCGCCTGGGTGGCTTGGTCGGTTGGGTGTCCGACTTTGGCTCAGGTCATGATCTCACGGTCCGTGAGTTCGAGCCCTGCATCGGGCTCTGTGCTGACAGCTCAGAGCCTGGAGCCTGTTTCAAATTCTGTGTCTCCCTCTCTCTCTGCTCCTCCCCTGTTCATGCTCTCTCTCTGTCTCAAAAATAAATAAATGTTTAAAAAATTAAAAAAAAATAATAAAAATAAATTCTAAAAAAAAGTACACTCAGTATGATAAGCACTGAGTAATGCACAGAAGTGTTGAATCACTATATTGTACACCTGAAACTAATATAACACTGCATGTTCACTATATCGGAAATACAAATGAAGTAAATAAATAAAATGTTCATAAGGATTAAGAAGGCCTTAATAGATTTACCTAATAGATTAAGGAAAGAGGGCTAGATACAGATGACACAACCCAGGGAGAAAGAGGGGCCAGCTACCATCGTGGAAGGCTAATGCCAAGAAAAAGAGATGAGTGGTGAGTCTTTGCCACAGAGAATAATCACTTACCATTCAAGAACTAGAATGAAAAATATCTTGTTTTGTTTAATGTGCTGGATCAGGGCGTGGCTAGAACTTTTCGCCGAAAGCCTTTAGTTAAAAGTCTGTACCCTTATGACTTATATGTGAGAAATAAAACAGGGTAATGTCCATTGTGAGGTGATGGAGTGTGGGAAAGGGTCAGCACATGAGAGAAGTGAGGCCCAGAGTAGATGAGTAATTCAGTGGAAGGACCGGAGGGAACAGAGCCTTACATGCCACATCACTTTCCCCAAGTCCAGGAACCCTCCAAGATAAAGGGAGGAGACACTGGGTTTCCCCTAACATAGGATGTTAGAATAGGATATTTTTCTTGAACAACTGAAAACATAGTGACCTCAGCAGATCATAGAGCTTTGGAATATCAGAAACTCCAGCCCATCCTTAGAGATGTGGTATGGCCTTCTGGTCCTTATGAAAGAATCTCAGCACAGCCCTGCTGCCTTTTTATTTCTTCTCTTATACACTCTGAGAAAAGTCATTCACTATGAATAAGTCCCCTGTACTTGAAAAAGAAATTAGCAATCCTTTTGTTTCTCTCTTCATACCTAAGTGAACAGAGATTAGTGAAAAAAGATAAAGCATTTGTTCCATCATGTTATTACTTCTCTAGAACGGTCTCCCCCATGTAGGATGTGTACTACTTAGAGACTGGATGAAGATTCACTATTGTGTGGAAAGGAAATATTAGAAATATTATGTGTTGTGTAATGTTCATAGTTGTAGTTCTCAGTAGCATGTAAGTAACTGACAAACAGACACATCCTGAGAGCGTATGGTATGCCCACATTTTAATCGTTTACTTGATGGGACTAAATTGGAGACTATTGATGTTAAAAAGGAAGGAAGGAAGGAAGGAAGGAAGGAAGGAAGGAAGGAAGGAAGGAAGGAAGGAAGGAAGGAAGAGAAGGAAAGAAAGAAAGAAAGAAAGAAAGAAAGAAAGAAAGAAAGAAAGAAAGAACCATTCATTCACTCTAAATATGAAATGATCTCAAGTGGATTTTCATGAAGGGAAATTTGTAGCTGGTAAAACCAGATCCTGAATTTACATGAGCCAACTTACTAGTCCATTTACTTTTAATGGGAGACAATTACTTGCTGTCTCCTGAACACAAGCAAAGAATTCCCACCTTCCAACTTCTAAACTGAAGGTCGAATATTTGGACAACCCAACTTGCCCAAAAATGTAAATTCGCTTAAATAATTATTTTATCATTTCTTTATATGCCCTCAACAACTTTAAAAATCTTAGAGAAGGGACAGCTGGCTGGCTAGTCAGAGGAGTGTCTGACTCTTGACTTCAAGGTCATGAGTTCGAGCTACACATTGGGTATAGAGATTACTTAAAAATAAAATCTTATAAAAAAATCTTAGAGAAATTGGTTCCAAATATAAGAAAAAATATGCAAGAATTTAAATAATCATTTTCAGGGTGCCTGGGTGACTCAGTGGGTTAAGCATTGGACTCTTGATTTCAGCTCAGTTCATGATCTCACTGTTCAGGGATTCAAGCCCTGCATCAGACTCTGTGCTGACAGCGCTAAGCCTGCTTGGGATTCTCCCTCACGCTCTCTTTCTGCCCCTCCCCTGTTCATACTCTCTTTCTATCAAAATAAATAAATAAACTTTAAAAAATTAAAATAATCATTTTCAAGTAGCTTGTTTTCGCTACTGTTATAAAAAATAAAATTATTACTGGTAAGAAATCTAACAAGCAGAAAGACAAGCACTGGAACTGTAGTTCCACAAGGGCACTAACTCAAAACAGGTTGAAATGTTTTCATATTTTTAATAAACATTTCTCCTGATTACAAAAATATGTTATAAATGTTGAAATTATTTTGACTACATTTTTAAATGTAAAACTATCAAGTTTTTCAATGTGACATTTTTCTGTGTACAAAAAAAAATTCAAGGGGCGCCTGGGTGGCTCAGTCGGTTAAGCGTCCGACTTCGGCTCAGGTCGTGATCTCGCGGTCCGTGAGTTCAAGCCCCGCGTCAGACTCTGTGCTGACAGCTCAGAACCTGGAGCCTGCTTCTGATTCTGTGTCTCCCTCTCTCTCTGACCCTCCCCCCATTTATGCTCTGTGTCTCAAAAATAAATAAAAATTTTAAAAAAATTCAATTATTGTAGATGAAACTAAGCCATAGTTAGAAAATACTACTACTATCACCACCAATAAAAATAATCTTGAGAACAATAAAAATATTAATAGCAGCTAAGACTCATGGAGTGCTAATTATGTGCCAGGCTCTGTTTTATGCACTTCATATGTATTAATTTAGTGGTCCTGAACTCAGGCTGCCCATTATGGCCATTAGAATTGCCAAGGGAGAATAACAAAGAAAACGATGGCTGAATTTCACCCGCAAAAGAGACTCTGACCCAGATGGACTAGAATAATAACCTGGACATTGGTGAATGTAATGTGCGGCCAGCATTGAAAACAAATACATTAACACAATCCCGAGAACAATCCTGGAAGGAGAGAGTAATTATCTCTGTCTTGCAGCAAGGAAAATGAAACACATGATACACAAGCAACAGGATTTGAACCCCAGTCTATCTCCAAAACTTGAGTTTTTTACCACTAAGCTCTACTACCCCTCAAAAACCACAAACCACTTAGTACTTGAGGGAGTGGTTTCATTCACATGGTATGCATAAAATGGTATGCATTTCTATAATTTCTTTGCTGTTAGATTAAAAAAAAACTTTGGGGGTGTCTGAGTGGCTCAGTCAGTTAAGTGTCCAACTTTCGATTTTAGCTCAAGTCAGTATCTCATGTTTTGCGGGTTCGAGCCCAGTGCTGTCAGCACGGGAGCCTGCTTGGGATTCACTCTCTTCCCCGCCCCAGTCTTGCTCGTATACTCTCCCACTCTCTCTCTCTCTCTCTCCCCTCTCTCTCTCTCTCTCTCAAAATAAATAAATAAACTTAAAAAAAAAACTTTTGCATAACCTTGGCTGTAAAAACAAACAAGGCTGTGATCCTGGAATTACTCTGCTTTGCACATGACTGGAAAGCTGAGCAAGCCTTAGCCAGTGCTGAAATCGGGGATTTCACTGTTTACTAAGCGTGATCTCCCCGGTTGGCTAACTTGGTGTCCCAGGATCCCTCCTGCAGTCAGCTGTCTCAGGGTTGGCCTGTACTTCTTCCTCACCCTTTATTTACCAAGAAAGTTCAAATAAATAATACAGGTACACACAGCAAACAGGAAAAGTTTCTTTTTTCAGCTGATATTTCCCCTCCAGGGCAAATAGGGTTGAAAGTTCAGAAGCCATTTGCCAGCAGTTTTCCTCATTGCACTCTTCACCTATTCTAGCTCAAATAGAGGCTAATAAAATACTCATTTAGGGGCGCCTGGGTGGCGCAGTCGGTTAAGCGTCCGACTTCAGCCAGGTCACGATCTCGCGGTTCGTGAGTTCGAGCCCCGCGTCGGGTTCTGGGCTGATGGCTCAGAGCCTGGAGCCTGTTTCCGATTCTGTGTCTCCCTCTCTCTCTGCCCCTCCCCCGTTCATGCTCTGTCTCTCTCTGTCCCAAAAATAAATAAACGTTGAAAAAAAAAAAAATTTAAAAAAATACTCATTTAGTTAAAAAAAAAAAAAAAAGGCAGGAGGGGTAGTGGGGAACGAGAAGAAAACCCAATGCTGTGTTACCAAGAGGTTTATCTGGCTACCAGTCACATGAGTGACAACCTTGCATAAAGTAACCTGAATCTTGTCAGACCACAAAGCATTCTTCCTGCTGGCCAGAGGTGGCCTGTCTCAATGCCAAAGGCAAGAAATAAGGTGAGTAGAATTTAGTTGGGAGAAAAAAAATAGATGATAGCACTCTATCTATTTACAGAGGAGAAATACTACCCTCTGAAATGCCGGGGGGCACAGGGTGTGACCCAGGCAGTTATCAGCTAACATGAGATGTGGAGTGTAAGGTAGGGGGGTTACACCAGTGACTTGGCAAGGAACGAGGGAGCAGAGACAGAGTCACAAAGTGGCATCCAGACCTTCCACACTCTGTGGGGTCTGTGCCACTGTTCAAATAAGGCATCTCATGGTATGATTCGATCAAGGTGTTTTAGACAAGAGGACATGTACTGAGCACAATCCACAGCCCTCTGTGCTAGGTGCATGTCATGTGTCATCTCATGTGACCTTCACAACAATCCTGAAAGGGGGGTATCTTTATTTCCCAGCAACATTCCAGTAGTAAATAGGTAGAATGGATTTGAAATGAGGTGCATTCGCTTTTAAAACCTTCCACTCTGTGGCACACTATCTCTACCCTGGGCTTCAGGTTTATTTGGTGCAACCAGTCTTAGTGAAGGCACTTCTGAGCCACCAGCAGGGAAGAGCGCAAGGCAGAAGCTCCTTTGCTGGCAGGAATCGGGTTGTTCCCTAAGACTCTAAAGCTATGTGTAACAGTTCATGTCTGTAATTTTTTTGCTTTCTCGGGTTCTGCTTCTTGACTGGCTCCTACCATCTCCCCTCACATCCTAGGCAGATGGCAATGCCCGCCCCTGGTCACGTGCCAACTACTCTCAGAAAATTCTCCCACCCCAGAGAGGCTCCAGTCCACTTGACATAATTGTCCCAAAGCTTTTATTTCTGCTCCAACAGCTGAGTAATCAGTTCATGGGGTCATTTGGCCTTTTGTCACCCCCTTTTTGTAGCTATTCTCTGGGACTATATGATTAGCAGGTCAGGGAGAGACTTCTCATTCATTCAGGAAGAATGTATAGAGTATATACTATCAAGGGGGAAATGTTCTAGGTGCTGGAGACATAGAGATCACTAGAATTCAGTCCTTCCTTCCAGTGCCCTAGGGCTCTGCTCACTTGTTACAATGAGTACTGCCTGGAGACAGAGTCCCGAATTCTGAGCAAGAGCACCTGATTTCCTCATCTGTAACTTCCTTCATGGGAGAGCCAGGGCAGGAGCCCAAAGTCGGCAGTTTGACTCAGAATTGTTCTCTTTATTCCAATTATTTGGTGCTGTCTTCCAGAGGCTTCTGGTCTGAGAACTGTACTGTGTTTCCCTCACCCTACCTCTTTTTGGGAGCCAGACCCCTTTACAAAAGGTCAGGATGACAGGATAGGTATGTTAGGGCAGTCAGTGCCCTCTGATGAATGGAAACGGCTGCTCTGTTTGAGCAGCAGGTTGGAGACATACCCAAGGAATAAATAAAATGAATCGACAGTAAGAGAGGGTGAGAGAGAAAGAGGAAGATGGGGAGAGAGGGAGAGAGGAAGAAGTGGAGGAGGCGTAGGGGAGAAGGAAAGAAGAGAAAGGGGGAAGAAGAAGAGGAAGGAGGGGGAGAGAGAGATTTTTCAGGCAAAGTCCTTAGGCAGGATTGTTATTTGCATTCAGTAAAAGTCCTATTTCTCCTTGATTAAAAACCCACTTAATATCAGAGGGGGTGTGGCATATTTATTCACTGTTATTTCTTAGCAGTGCTCAAAGTTACAATGCACCTGTTACTAGAACACTGAAGTTGCCGTCAGAGATCCAGAAAGGGCAGGAGAGGGGAGGGAGGGGAGGAGATCTAACGTGAAACTTGGCTTAACTTTCATAATTTCAGAATTACATTTGTTCCCTATTCCCTTCCCATTTTTCACTGTTTGTTTTTGTTTTGTTTTGTTTTTTAGCAAATTCTGAGTTCTTACACAAAGTTATCAGAAAGGATCTTTTTTTCCTTTATGGCTTACATAGAAACAGTTTCAAAAAAAAAAAAAAACTCCATCTGTTTCCTCAGCTTCCAATATAAAGCTAACCAACTGAGTATTACTCTTCATGTCAGAATAAAGACAGAGGTTTACATGAAATGTTCAGCTAGTTATAAATGAGAACATATTCCCTCACACACGTAAGAACAGTTCGAGAGCCGTGAATTTTTATAGTTGGTGGCAGATTACCTCTAACAACCAGGAAGGAAATATACATGCATTAGAAAACAAAAATTAAGCCAATATATACACCCAAAGACAAATCAGAAAAAAATATCCAAGTATACAAAACAGAATGAACAGGTATTTGAAGGCAGTTTCTGGGAAGATGTGAAAGCCTTTTCATGAGATTACTTACCCACACAAGTAGAATTCCCCTTTCCTGAGGAAGAGCCTTCAGAACAGCCCCAGCCTTGCAGTACTGAGAGACTAACAAAACTAAATTTAAAAACTACTGGCAACAGAATGATAAGGAAGAGCAGCATAATCTTGATGGGCTTGAACTTTCAATAGAAAATAACTTGACTTTGTTCGAGCATAACCCGGGCAAAGTCGGTCCGTCTGACCCCAAGCGTGTCCCCCTGGGTTGGCCTGCAGCCCTGGGGCATCTTTTAATCCGCTGTTTTGCTGTAGTCCTCCAGTTCTGTCTCCTTCAACTCAAGACAGCCTGAAAGGGACACTCCGGGAAAGATTTCTTTCTCTATGTTTTTGGGAAGTCCAAGTCCCTAAGAAATGCCTGACACCTTTATGACAAATTTCGCAGTTGAACAGCCACACTCTGGAAGCCTGCAGCTGACTTCGCTATGATAGGCAGAGCGGTGTAGGCAACAGCTAGAGAGAGAAAAAAGGAAAGAAGTGATGGAAAGTTCCAACAACGACCCTTGATGAGGCTGAAGGGAGAAATACAGAGACAGGATTGCTCCCCAAACAGTTTCTCTTTATGAAAAGTAGAATGACTCCCTTTCCTTTTTAAAGCCCTTTTGGCTCCACCTCCTCTCTCCCTTAGTGACACTTGAGTGAGCCTCTGTTTGCAAATGTGAATGTGGGCAATTCCACGCTACAGGAAAGCAGGGACGGCTGCCAGAGAGGAGATAACTGGCTACTCACCATAAATATTCCGGGCAGAACTAGGGAGAGAGCAGTGAGGGGGCTGTGGAGTTGCTCCCGGTGTCTTGGAGGTACCTGCAGAATAGTGACTAGGCTTTAATGTCTTGAAGGATGGAAACAAAGTTAATTTTTTTTTGTAATGTTTATTTTTCAGAGAGAGAGAGAGAGAGAGTGAGCAGGGGAGGGGCAGAGAAAGGGGAAGACACAGAATCTGAAGCAGGTTCCAAGCTCCAAGCCCAACACAGGGCTTGAACATGCAGACTGTGAGCTCATGACCTGAGCCAAAGTCGGCGCTCAACCGACTGAGCATAATGGAAACAAAGTTAAACCATGCCTACGGTGGTGAACAGCAGTGCGGATAATTCAGACTTAGGAGTAATTGATCATTCACAGGAGCAATATTAGAGCACAATGTCAACACCAGTGCACATTCCTGGAACTTAATCGTTTTTTCTCTCCTGTATATTTTATAGCGGAATTTGAAAGATTATTCTTTCCAAATCAAAGGGAAATCCCTGAAGCCAAATGAAGAGATACAGTATGCACAGACACCTTTTCTTTCAGCATGAGCATAATAAAACATCATGAGGGGCCAGGAGTGCAGGGAAAGGAGTGGGTTGTTATTATAGAGCCGTGTTGGAAAAAATAAGCTAATAGTGCAAAATCTGGGAAGCACTGGAAATCCAGCAGAGCTGAATGCTGTCCCTTCTCAATTTAGGCTATCTTTTCACGTATCAGGGATAGAAAATAAAAGCCTGAAGCATCCACTGGCTATCTCCTCAACCACTTTGCACTTGGAGAAACAGCAGTTATTTCGTCGGGAGGACACCCAGGGCCCAGAAATATCCAGCAAGGGCAAACCATTTACACCAGAATTGATGGACAATGGAAATTTCTGCCAGCTTACTTCATCCTGGAAAACAAGCTTTCATGTAAGTTGCCCAGAGGTAGTGTTCCAAGTGCTAGTCGAAATGTAGATAAAGTGATAGTCACAAAAATAACAGTCACACTAGTGAACACCCATTCTGGAAGAGAACGGGAAGAACTCCAAGCCTTTTACTCATATTTAATTATGTCTTCATCATTCCTCAAATACTGGGTCACTTTCTGAAACAGCTAAAGTCAGGATTTCTCTGATTTTAGCCGGCCTCTGCCAGACAGCTCTGATTTCTTACAGGAGAAACAGACCCTGGCGGGCAGCAGAAGTCATGTGGGGGGATGTACGGAATATTCCATTGCTTTCTGAACTCACTTGGACTCAAGAGTCGGCATGAGTGTCCTCCAAATAACCTGCACTAAGTTACCAACCTTGTTAAGCTTCCCCTTCAGCAAAATGCATTGTCAGTGTTACAGGTGACAACAATTAGAAGGACAGTCAAGTATCAAGCTGGATTAGTTGAGAGGAGTGAGGAGGGTGGTATGAACACAAATAGGAAGTAATCCACAACTATATTTATTCTATTTGGATATGAATATCTCTCGTATTATTCTAGGTTGTAAAAAGGCTCACTTTCCCAATTACATGCCACCTGGGCTGATGTTATCATTAATGTTGAGCATCAGCCCCGTAGGAGATGACAGAATCAGCATGGCTATGGTGGACGCCAAGACTGGTGACTGATGTAAAAGATCAATCTCAGCTAATCCACAGACAATCCAGGGTTTCCCAGATAGCAAAATCTTAAGACAGCTACCCACCCAGAAAGGACTTGCAGGGATATTTTATTGCTCCATAGTCTTACTCCTAGATAAAACCGAACCTCTCCTGGGCAAATGAACGTCCTCCTTATTTTAAAGTTGCCCAGAAATCAGTTTTATGAGAGAAATACCCACTTCGTTTCTGGGATTGAGTTAAATTAACTAATTCATTGATTAGTTAAACATCTATATCTGATAGGGCACTGTGTGGAGTACATGAAATAGAAGTCATGGTCCCCTAAGTTCAAGAGCTTGCTTAGGTGGATTAACAACAACAAAATATAGTTTATGAGTATGAGCTAATGAATGGCCAGTCACCAATTATTCTGGTGTCAGGAAGGAAGGGGCAACAGCAACAAACTGTGGACTGGAGCATGCAGTGAAGCTTTGTGTGATACACAGGAAATCTCAGATAAGCATCGGGAGGAAGAAGCAGGCTGACAAGAGAATGTGGAACAGGAGTGGACAAAGTGGACAAAGAAAAGAAATGCTTTTTTATTAGATCCTGATGGGACACAGCTCGATGGGACCTGCTGGCAGGTCAGTAAGAGAATTAGGCATTAATGGCAAGGAGACAGCTCTGAATGTTTTTAAGCATACCTGGACATCAGTAGGAAACGGGGGGGGGGGGGAGGGGGGGGACTATCGGGAGACATGGTTATATGTGTTGGTCACCCTTCTTACTTTCCAGATAAAATTTTCCTACTGAAGCACAAAGCATCTAATTCTCCCGGGCTACCTATTTGCTATATGCACAGCTGCTATTAATTATCACCACCACCATATCATCTACAGATTGCTCCCAATGAGCCAGGCATATAGGAAGTAGATGCTTTATTCACATCACCTCCAATCTTCCACATCACCTCGCCAGGTGGATATTATTGGTCCATTTCACAAACCAGGACACTGGAGATCAGAAAGGCTGAGAGATTTTCCCAGTATCACACACAATTCAGAGTATATGAACTCTAAAGTCATTATTGTCTCCTTGTGAGCAGTGGTTTTGATCAGAATAAACAGGCTGGGGCATCATTAAAAGAAAGAGCAAAACTTAACTACACGTGTGTATATGACTGCAGGAACCAGAAGTGACAAGGCAGTGTATTTTGCTAAGAGTAACTATTAGCACTTAACATCCACCTGCAGAAACAAACTATTTCATGGACCACCTCTATCAATGACTGTAAGGTGAATCAGTTGTAGTTCCTACAAGTTTGAAAACATTTTTTTTGCTTTTCAAAGAGAAAGCTGTTGGCATGTGTCTGGCATTCTTGGGATTCATATGTGGCAGAAACTGAAATGGTTTCAAGGGGAAGAAATTGGGAGAGACACAGTCACAAGAGTTAGCCACAAAAGGCAAATTATAATTTATCAAGATATAAATAAGAGATGTAAAAGTTTTATTGAAAAAGAAGGGCAATTGTGCTCCTTAGTATTTACCCCAATGAGCTGAAAACTTATGTCCACAAAGAGAACCTACAAATATTTATAGCAAGCTTTATTCATAATTGCCTACGGTTCAAAGCAACCAAGATGTCCTTCAAGAGAAGAATGGATAAATAAACTGTGGTATAGCCATACAACAGAATACTATTCAGGAATAAAATGAACCATCAAGCCACTAAAAACATGAGAAATCATAAATGCGTATTGCTAAGTGAAAGGAGTCAATCTGAAGAGCTACATAGTACATGAATTCAACTTTATAACATCCTAAAAATGGCAAAACTATGGAAACAGTAAAAAGATCAGTGGTGGTCAGGGGTTGGGGTGGAGAGAGATGAACAGGGGGAGCACAAAAGATTTTTAGGGCAGTAAAACTGTTCTGTATGATACAATAATGGTGGATACATGCCATTACATAATTATATATTTGTCCAAACCCCTATAATGTACAAGAGTGAGCTCTAAACTATGGACTTCAGTTAATAATAATAACAATGTATCAATATTGGCTCATCAATTGTAACAAATGTAGAACACCAATGCAAGGTATTAATAATAGGGAAACCGAGGGTGGGGTGGGGAGGAATACAGCAATTCTCTGTACTTTCTGCACAATTTTTCTGTGACCCTAAAACTGCTTTTAGGAAAAACAGTCTATTTTTTTTTAAGAAAAAGAAAGGAGTCACTATCCACTCTCCAGGGAAGCAATGCTATACTTAACTCACACATCAGTTAATGCCATACTTCTACCAAATGAAATCAGATTTTAAAAAGCACTTGGTAAGCAAGAGTAAAAGAGGAATCCTGCCCACTCTCCACTTTTCAGTTAAGTCCACCCCAGTCACCTAGAAAGGTTCCTCTGACCGAGAGGAAGAAACAAGACTCCAGAAACTGAACAAATAAAAAAGAAGAGCAGAGCAATCTATAATCTATAATTTATAATTCTATGAGGCAGCAGCAAAATTTAAATCTAAAAGAACAGCTCATTTTAGACTGCATTGCATTTATTTACATAATCTCAGCATGCCTGTTTGTTTGCAACCTGAGGAGCTTCTTAGGTGAAATTTGAAACTGGCCCTTGTACACGCATCCTGGGCTAGGAGAGACAGAAGAAAGAGGCAGGCCACTCCAGATTGACAGGTGGCAGTTTTTTTGTTACTGTTGTTGTTACTCCTGAAATTCAGAATCTTACTTAGAATCTATTTAAAGTAGGGGGGGAAAACCATGTCAAGAAAGACCAGGTGGAAAACGGATTTCCAATAAAATGGAATTTGGGGGCAACAAAGGTCTAAAACGCCACAAAAGAGAAATGGCACCACAATTTTACTTGAACGATGGCTAATTACTTGCATTTTTGGCATTGTTAATCACTGAATCTGGGTTTTCCTCTGAATTCCACATAGAACATGCACTGCACAATTTTATCGTAAAATGCCTGCTTTTTACACACATTTTAGGATAAGCTAGGGAGGCGGCAGTTTTAATAAGCAAGGAAACTTACTTACATAGGAGGCTTAACACAGGAGGCTGCAAGACGAGTGCACCTCTGCACTCACTCGCCAAAATGTTAAGAGTTTATACAGAAGCCTTACCTGGGTTCTCTCACATGTATTGTACAGTCTCAGCAACACTTTGCTCTCTCAAGGTTGCATCTTTGAAATGACTCCGGCTACGGGAACCATGAGCGGAACGTATATTCCAAGTCCAGGACAGGAGGTGAGGAGCCTCTAACTGCGTGGTCCCGCTCGCGGGTCAACTGGCGGTCAGATCCTCTTGACGACCTTCTCCAGCAATACCTCCGTCGTCATTCTCTCAGGTATTTTTAACTTCTAAAAATGGTAAGGTTTAGGGAAAGAACCTCTGGCTTTTTATGTTAAATCATCCACGATACAACCTTTCCCCTGACCTTGAGTTCCGACGAATCTGTAAGACGCATAGTTGTTATTAAGTACAGAGCGTTCGAAGGCTGATGGGAGTGCTAGAGACGCTGTAAACTTCATGTCATTCAAACTACTTGTTGGAAACTAATGAAAATGCAAACCACAGTTTGCAGTTCTTCCTTTGTTCTTATTGTATTTATAAAACTGTGAAACAGTATCTTCTTTCTTCTACCTCCAAGGAGAGAAATTATTTGGGGGTAAATAATCATAGTTTACCACTTAAAATTGGAAGGATAGATGGTGGAAAATATTTGAGTAAATGATATATTTTTAAAATTTCAAACACCAGAGAACTAAAATAAATTAAGTTGCTTTCATTTGGTTTTCCCAGCCTGACTTCTAATTTAGGTGCATTCATTTTTTGTTTTTATTAAAATAAAATTCATGCAGGGGTGCCTGAGTGGATCCGTTGGTTGGGCATCCCACTCTTGATTTTGGCTCGGGTCATGATGTCACACTCATGGGATCGAGCCCCACATTGGGCTCTGTGCTGGGCGTGGAGCTTGCTTGGGATTCTCTCTCTCTCTTTCTCTCTCTCTCTCTCTCCCTCTCCCCCCTCCCATTTCCTCTGTTCACATGCTCTCTCTCTCTCTCTCTCTCTCTCTCTCGTCTTTCCAAAAATAAAATAAAGTAAAATAAAATTTATGTAAAGAGAACAGATCTTGTGCGCAAAGTCTGATGTTGGTAAATGTATGTACACATTTAACAAACACTATGACCAAGATGTAAAATGTTTGCAGTACCACCAAATTTTCCCTTGTGCTCTCTCCAGTCAGTCCCACCCCCATCCACAGGCAACCGTTGTTCTAGTTTCTATCATAGTTCAGTTTTATCTGTTCTTGAATTTGATATGAATGCAGTCATACAGTAGGTTCGCTTTTGTATCTGATTTCTTTTGTTCAACATGTTTTTTGACATCGGCCATGTTGCATGTATTGGTACTTCTTTCTTTTTTATTGCTAGGAGTATTCTTTAGTATGAATATATCGCAATTTGTTTATCCATTCACCTATTGATGGACGTTTGGATTGTTTTTAGGTTTGGCTCAATGAATGTTTTTATTTCTGTTTAGTTAATACCTAATTTCTGGTTCATAGGTTAGGGTTTAACTATGTTTAACTTCATAAGAAGCTGCCAAACATTTTTCCCAAAGGGGCTGCTCCATTTTGTGCTCTTATCAGCAACACATGTGAGTTCTGGTTCTCCCACATCCTCACCCACATCTAGTATTGTCCATCTTTTTAATTTTAAATATTTTAATAAGTGTGACTTAACATTACATTGTAATTTTAATTTGCGTTTCCCTGATGAATGATGGTGTTGACCATCTCTTCTTATGTTAATTGATGATTCACCTTTTGTCAGTTGTCTATTTGTATCTTTTGCCCATTTCTTTATTGGGTTTTAAAAAAAATTTTTTTTTAATTTTTTAATTTATAGTTCTTTATATTCTGGATATAAACTCATATCTGTGTATTTCAAATATATAAATATGTATATCAGCTCTGTGTATTACAAATATTTTCTCCCAAGCCATGTCTTGTCCATTCCTTTTCTTAATAGTGTCACTGATGAGCAAAAGATTTTAAGTCTGATAAAGTCCAAGTTATTAATTTTTTTCTTTATGGTTACATTTTTTGTATGTGTTTTTTCAAATAAGTTATTGCTTATTCCAGGCTCAATATATTCTGATGTTTTTTTCTAGGCACTTTAGAGTTTTAGCTTTTATGTTAGGGTTGTGATTCATCTTTATTAATTTTTTTATATTATGTGAGGTTGGAGTAGAGGTTTATTTTTCTCCACATATGTATATACTGAATATATACATCAATTTGGGGAGAACGACATCGTAACAATAATAAGTCTTCCAGTCTATGAACAGTCTATATTTCTCCATTTATTTTAAGTCTTCTTTATTTTCTCTCATCAATGTTTTTCACTTTCCAGTGTAGAGCTTTACATATCTTTTGTTAAATTTATTTGTATTTTATGTTCTTGAATGTTCCTATACATGAATAGTTTTTCAATTTTCTTTTCTTTTTTAAAAATTTTTTTTAATGTTTATTTTTGAGAGACAGAAAGACAGAGCGTGGCTGGGGAAGGGGCAGAGAGAGACACAGAATCCGAAGCGGGCTCCAGGCTCTGAGCTGTCAGCAGAGAGCCTGACTTGGGACTTGAACTCACAGACCGCGAGATCATGACCTGAGCCCAAGTCGGATGCCTAACCGACTGAGCCACTCAGGCGCCCCCAATTTTATTTTCTATTTGTTTGTTGCTCCTTTATGGAAATAAAATTGAGTTTTATATATGGACTTAATATCCTGCAGCCTTACTAAATATTTCATTATATAAGGAGTTTTTTTTCAATGAATCCAAAGTCTAATGTGTTTCTCCCACAATACCAGATGTAAAATTTAAAATAAGACACATAGTCATGTTTTTTTCTCAAATATCAGCTACCAAATATCAGCCATCAGTCAGGAGCCACATCAGGAAAAAGACTGGAAAAGAAAACCTCTAACTGGCCCTATGAAAAGTAGACATTAATTACATTTTATGGAAGGTAAATCTGAAGTTGGAGAAGCTAAGGATCTGACCCAAAGTCTCAGAGCTGTTGAGTGATGGAAATGGTATCGAGTGATTGAGATAGACATACGCTCCAAGTCTGTCTGACTCTAGAACTTGTGCCTAAACCACTAGTCTCTAGGATTTCTTTTATTTTGCTAAAAATGCCAAGATAGGCACCATCCCCCATGCCAGTCCTGCGACCAGGGCACCAACAGGAAAATATGAGTTACCCTATCCATCCTCCTATTCCCTTTTGCCAACTTCTTGGTGTCTCCCCTATGTTGAGAATTCCACCTGATAAGGTCCCTCTGGCTGCTGGTTGTGTTGTTTGAGAAATGAAGTAGTCTTTTTCAGTGATCCATAAAGATGTGCCTGGAGATAATAAGAAAAAGAGGCAGCCATTACATTAAATAAATAGATGTCCTGACCATCAAGGAAGTTTAATTCAGTACTCAAGACAGGGAAGTCAAATGTGAATGTAAGAAAACAACCTGAAGAATGAATGCAAGTGTTTGTGGCATAACCAATAAATGGTGTTATTCCAAACTCTACACAAAGACTTTACATATATTGGAGAAAGAAGAGAGGAAGAGATTTAGCCACTTTTGCTGAGACCAAGACATCTTGGAACAATTGTTTAAACACTTGAATCTCAGATCCTGTGATGGCTCACCTGAATTAAATCTATGCCATGGAAAGGATTCATTCTCTCATAGGTCACCTGTGGCTCCAGTTTCCCTGGATGCATTCATGTATTCATTTTAGCCCTTTCATTAAATATATCTGCTAAACCAAGAATAACAAAATTATACAACTGTGGCATTGTACAGATAAAATTTGTGGGTGGTATTTTTAAACTATGCATCAGAATCTGACTGCCTTATTTATTGAAAGGAAAATTACATTGCTTCCAGGGAGTTTGGGAACTAACTATCATCCTCATTCTTAATCCTCTCAAATGAAGGAAATTACAATATAAAATTGAGCTCACTATGCATATAAACAAGTAAAATAATGGCCTCAGTCCTCCCACGTGTGCTGAGGCAAAAAGAAGCATTGAGATTATCTTATCTGGGCCTTAGGCTATAGCTTGTCCAAAATATAACTTCCAGAAGGGATCCACTTTATAATTATGACCAAAATGAACAGAACTGAGATTTGTGATTGCCTGGCCCACTCACAATATAGCAGACTTTGGCATGATTCCTGGCTTATATTCTTATTCTATATATTAGGAAATAATATTTTTTATTTCTCACCAGTTAGATAAGTGGTCAGTTTAATATAACACATATGTTGATCTTGTATCAAAATAAGTCTGACCTTTAAAAGCCAACTTGCATTTGGTACAACTCTTTTAGCAAGCAATTTGGCAACACATTTCAGAGCCATAAAAATATTCATAGGCGGTGACCGTGTAATCTCACACTTGGCAATTTCTCCCTAAAGGAATAATCTCTCCACAAAAAAAAGAAGTTATAATCATACAAAAAGGTATTGTAATATTACTCATGGTAGCAAAAATTAGAAAGAGTGTTCATTTACAATACCAGAAATAGTTAAGAAATTATGAGAATATGATATACTCATTAAAAGGGAAATGTTTGTTGCAGTATTAATAGAAAAAATACAAATGCTTATCTGTCCTACAATTATAGTACTTATTATTTTTGTAAAACAGATAAAAGACACAGAAAAACTGATAGTGATTTATTTGAATAAGCAGTAAGTTTATGGGTGTTCCTTCCTTTTTAAGTTAAGATTTGGTTGTGTAAGTTGTAATTTTATGTATTTATTTTTTGCCCATAATCCAAACTTCATTGAAAAACTGACACCAAAATAGGAGGTCACTGTTGTATACTTTAAAAAATTAAACATAATTTAATTATCTTGGTAGAGTGACTTGAATTACTGAACCGATAAGGTGTTCTGCAATATAACACAAATTCAAGAGGTTATATGGATCATTAGTGTTGCTTTCTTCTAGATGAGCACCCTTCTGTGAGTCTGGCCTTCCCTCCTGTTGGCTGGTCCAACACTATTGAACAGCCTACACAAAGAACCATCTGAGCATGGCTGAAAACTGTGATAATCTTGTAATAACCTAGACATTTTACATCCATAAAATAGGAGTTTGGGCTTTGAACTAACCGTTTCTTTTTATGTTTTTTCTTTTCTTCTTCCAAGGACAGTGTAGTAAATCTCTAGCCAAAGCCATGTTGATCCTTTCGCATTCCCAGCCAGTCCCAATCTTTAAGGCTAAAGTTGTAATTTTAAAACAAACTTAGTAAGGTGCACCTGGGTGGCTCAGTCGGTTAAGTGTCCATCTTTGGCTCAGGTCATGATCTTGTGGTTCATGAGTTCGAGCCCTGTAGCAGGCTCTTTGCTGACATCTCAGAACCTGGAGCCTGCTTCAGATTCTGTCTCTCTCTCTCTCTCTCTCTGCCCCTCTCCCCCTTGAAAATAAATATTTTTAAAAATTAAAATAATGGAATTCCCTTAGAATGTTTCTCTGCTTCCAACAGAGCCACATTTAAACTACTCAAAATGGGGTGCCTGGGTGGCTCAGTCGGTTGAGCATCCGACTTCGGCTCAGGTCATGATCTCGCGGTCCGTGAGTTCGAGCCCCGCATCGGGCTCTGTGCTGACAGCTCAGAGCCTGGAGCCTGTTTCAGATTCTGTGTCTCCCTCTCTCTGACCCTCCCCCATTCATGCTCTGTCTCTCTCTGTCTCAAAAATAAACGTTAAAAAAAAAATAAAATAAATAAACTCAAAATCCCATCTGGAATTCAAGACCTCACAGGTAAGGATTCTTCATTGTAGCCTCAATAGTTCATGTCAAGAACATTCAAGAGTCCAAAACATACATTCTATTTATTTAATTTTTTTAATTTTTTTTTATTAACGTTTATTTATTTTTGAGACAGAGAGACACAGGGCATGAACGGGGGAGGGTCAGAGAGAGAGGGAGACACAGAATCCAAAACAGGCTCTAGGCTCTGAGCTGTCAGCATGGAGCCCGATGCGGGCTCGAACTCACAGACTGTGAGATCATGACCTGAGCCGAAGTCGGACGCTCAACCGACTGAGCCACCCAGGCACCCCCATACATTCTATTTAAAACCTGAGACATAAGATGGAATGATTCTCCAAAGGATGCTTGGTTTAAAATTTCAAATCTCTATCTTCCTCATTATTAGCAAATTAATTTGTATCCAACATATTACATATTTCCAACATAGGAGGAGAAACATAAAGAAGCCTTGACAGGACAGTTTTTCCCTGACAATTACTGAGAAAGGACATGGTTACTTGACATAATTATTGAAATTAGGCATGTGTGGGTGGAAACATACACTTAATACTGTTTTGTATGATAATTTCATATTTCCACCTGAAGTAGTTTTTTAGTCTATTTTTTATGTATAGGTACAGGTTTACTAAAGCATCTCCTTTAAAATTTCTCTTGAGAATATTTGGAGTTGGCCCACCACTGTGTCTCTTCAAGATGAGACTTTCCATCACTTCCTGTCAAGCTTGTCTTAATACTGTTAAATATTTCACTTTTCCTCAGATAAGTGTTAACCTAGTAATGTAATATGATTATGGAGCTTTAAAACAAATTTCCATGTGGAATGTTTCATGTATAGGAAATATTAGTTATATAATAATCTTTTTTAATGTTTATTTTGACAGTGTACATACATGAGTGGGGGAGGGGCAGAGGGAAAGAGAGAATCCCAAGCAGACTCCACACCAGCACAGAGCCCAACTCAGGGTCCAGTCTTATGAACGATGACATCATGACATGAGCTGAAATCAGGAGTTGGACACTTAACTGACTGAGCCACTCAGGCGCCCCTAGATATATAATCATCTTTATCCACATCTGAGTCTTCAACAAGAACAAATGATCTCCTGATTCACCATTCTTTGAGAAAAAATAAATGCCTGAATAGAAAACATAGCCCCCAAGAGGGTAGTCAAATCTGAATTAGATTGGCTAGGGATCATAATTTTTTATCTTTTACATTTACTGAGAGATATACCAAAAGCATAGAATCAAAAGTTAGAAATCATTTTTGAATATATCAGTGATAATTCATGTATGAGGTCTTCTGGATTTGAAAAATATTTATAGTAGGCCTGGCATTTATCTGAAGGGATTGGTGTAGTTTGAATCATTCTTGCAGCACCATAGGAATCACGTTCTACTTCTGATGCCAAAGAACTCCTTCACTCTTAGGAGAAGAGCAAGTACGTTAATAAACTCATGATCACACAAATAAGAAAGCCGATGCTGGGAATAGCCCTTGGATACATTTCCCATTTCCTTTTATGACTCTCTAAAATTATTATTGCTTAATGACTGGCTTATTCTTTTTAAGTTTTTACTTAAATTCCAGTTAGTTAATATACAGTGTAATATTAGTTTTAAGTATAAAAACTAAATCTAGTGATTCAACACTTCCAAATATCACCAGGTGCTCACCAAGACAAGCACTCCTTAATCCCCATCACCTATTTCACTCATCCCTCACCCATCTCCTCTCTGGTGATCATCAGTTTGTTCTCTACAGTTAAGAGTCTCTTTCTTGGTCTGCCTCTCTCTTTTTTTTCTTACGATCATTTGTTTTGTTTCTTAAATTCCACCCATGAGTGAAATCATATGGTATTTGTCTTTCTTTGGCTGACTTATTTTTGCTTGACATAATATTCTCTAGCTCCATCCATGTTGTTGCAAATGGCAAGATTTCATTCTTTTTTATGGCTGGATAATATTCCATGGTGTGTGTGTGTGTGTGTGTGTGTGTGTGTGTGTGTGTGTGTGTAGGAATATATATATATATATAAGGAATATATATATATATATATATATATATATATATATATATATATCACCTTTATCCACTCATCAGTTGAGGGACTTTTGAGCTGTTTCCATAATTTGGCTATTATAAATAATGCTATAAACACTGGGGTGTATCTATCCCTTTGAATTAGTATTTTGTGTTCTTTGGGTAATACTTAGTAGTGCATTTGCTGGATCATAAGATAGTTCTATTTTTAACTTTTTGAGGAACTTCCATACTGTTTTCCAGAATGGCTGCCCCAGTTCACATTCCTTCCAACAGTTTAAGAGGGTTCCCCTTTCTCTGCATCCTCGCCAACAGCTGTTGTTTCTTGTGTTTTTTATTTTAGCCATCCTGACAGGTTTGAGGTGCTATCTCATTGTAGTTTTGATTTGTATTTCCCTGATGATGAGTTATGTTGAGCATCTTTTCATGTGGATGACTGGCTTATTCTTATTTAAAGTTAATTATTGCAGAGGGAGCTACTCCAAAGTACTCTTATCAGATTGCTAAGTCACATGACCAAATGTACATCTTGTCAATAAAGAGATAGTTACCGGCACAGAGCAAGCACTCGGTATATCTTGGTCAAGTGAAGAAATGAATGACTATCAAGTTAAAACTAAAAACAGATGAAAACATCCTGCAGTATGTGTGCATGCATTTGTGCGTGCGTGTGTGTGTGTGTGTGTGAATAGAGACTCAAAAACCTACCCACAGACAAATAGTTTCCAAAAACCCAATAACAGAAAAGTCCTCTGTGAAGCTGATGGTTATGTGAAGTACCTTTCCCCCATACGAGTCATTCCCCAAATATAGCATCATCCCAAAGTAAAACCCCACTTCATCATTTGGAAAATTCTGAGGAATACTAAAGGAGAATGGAAATGCATTGCTTCTACCCTCAGAGGAAATGAGGCCACTGGGAAGGGGAAGCCATGCACCCATGTGAGAAGCCCTGTGACCCCATACAACCTCCCAGCTGCCTAGGGAACAAAGCCAACGTGTGGATCTCAACCTCAAATGCCACGATGAGAGAGAGAATCTAGTGTGTGGCATTTGAGCCCCGTAGCCAGAGACACACCCTGATTTCTACCACAGCTGTCCATGCTGTTCTTGGATGGGTACAAGGAGGAGGCCAACTGAGAGCAAAGTCAGAGGGCACAGGAGTGAATTTGGTGCTTAGACTCACTTACTATTTAAACAAATTGATCTTTGCTAGAATTATTTTTAAACCAGAACTTCATTTGATGGCTCTGTTCCTTTGTTTTTTCCAGCATGACACAGTGCTTGGAGCAATTCACAGTTACTGACTCTGTACTTAACATTCACCTAAAAGTCACTGATAAAATCGAGAAACAAATCAAGAGAGAACACCAAGCTCACCAAAACCCAGTAATATACCTTTTACTTAATCTACTGTAAACAGACTACTTACTCTAAAATGAATAGAGGAAATTTTTCATTATCTTAGAAGTCTATTTCACATGCTTTTTAATGTTTCTAAACACCCAGCTAGTCACATTCCTGAGACGGGTGACATTTCTGGGGCACAGAAAGAATGGTATTCATAGATATTTCCCCAATCACATTACTGCCTCCTGCCAAGAATGTCCAGTTGATTGCTCAAGGGAATATATCTCACCTGAAATCCCTTAGATTGCATACATTTGTTTTATGCTGACTGTACTGAGTCAAATTCTGCTGGGCATTTAGTCCAGCAACTCTTAACCAAATTCTGTTCTTCTAGTCTAACATCAGGCTGCACTGAAGTAATGAAACCTGGGTACCAATAATGGCTCTGACCTTGGATAAAACACTTATATTTCTGGAGGTGCTGGCTTCCTTCTCTGTGAATTAAGAGTGTTGTACCAGATGACTTCTAAGGTGTCTTTTGACTCAAAGATAATGTGTGTTATGATTGGCAGTGAATTGCAAATTACAGTTAATTTTTCATCCACTGAAAGGAATCAATCACAGCATTTTATAAGGAATAATGGAAAGCCACCTCTAACATCCTTTGTTACCAAAATAGGGAAAATGAGGCCCATAGAGAAAAGGTATCCCAGTTAGTGGTGGAACAGACTGAGACCAAAATCTCTTGACATGTTGTCATGTACTTCTATAACAGGCTGTCAAACACTTGTCTACTGAAAATGGAAGTCTGGCATGAGCTAAGGAGTGGAGGAGTCAAATGCCCCTCCTCTCTATTCTTACTGCTCTTTGCTAATTTTTCTTCTACCACTTACTACACTGCATTATAATTAGTTGAGTGCAGGTTTGAACAACATACACAGACAAGCATGCTCACCCACAAAGACACTTATGCACACTTAGATTGTGAACTCTTTGAGGACTTTGTCCACTCCAAAGGGTTTTACACATGGTAGACACCCCATAAACATTTGCTGGATGTCATCCATGAAATGCTTCTAGGAGAATGTATGAGAAGCTGGGGTACCAACAGTTTACTCCTCCTCTACTCCATGGTCTACTCCCCTTCTAGATTTTGCTCCAATAGCCCATAAACACAACCCGCAGATACCTACATAGAGATAACAGTGACAACCCTTATTACTGGAGGCGCAGTAAGTTTCAACCTACAAGATGCCCTGGTGAAGATGGATTTGCAAATATGGTTTGGCCTCAGACCTAAATAAGGCTTCACGCTTCCCCCCCTTCTAGCCTTGGGAACTATTGGGATGAAGAGCTAGATGGACAAAGAGACTGAAAACAGAGGACTGCAAACAGCCTTGACAACCACCCAGGCGCCCACAGATCAGACAAGTCAGCCTGTCCCCCTCCTAGCCTGGTCACACGAGACCAGACATCAGGGAAGGCATCTAACTCTGACCAATCCATGAGGCGGGCAGTGCAGGAGGTAGGGGGCAGACTCAAGTTTGTGAGTCTGTTGACTGCAACTAGAATCCAGTTGACACCTGACTTTCACATTAGCAACTCCTCTTTGAAAAAGAGGCTTGAAGAAGGGGAGGAAAAAAACAAAACAGGAGAAAGAATGCCAAAAGAGCTTCTGGTGATACCTCCTTGCATGGAAATATCAAGATAGAAAAACAAAATTTCTCCCCTTGAGAATGAAACAATTATTTAAATTGTGAAGAATTTAAATCAAAAATATAAAATAAAATCATTTTTAACAGAATACTATATTTTTAATGTTTATTTTTGAGAGAGAGAGAGCACAAGCAGGGGAAGGGCAGAGAGAGAGGGAGACACAGAATTTGAAGGAGGCTCCAGGCTCTGAACTGTCACCACAGAGTCCGATGCAAGGCCCAACTCCTGGACCACAAGATCATGACCTGAGTGAAAGTCGGATGCTTAACTGACTGAGCCACCCAGGCGCCCCCAGAATACTATTTAAATGGTTGTATTGGTTTTATAAAATAAAACTTATTGAGAATATTTGGGTGATTTATGAGCCCATGGTGAATTTTTAATGTTTAAATAAATATGTTCCCTTTATAGAAGTAACGCGATTATGGCAGAAAATTTGGAAAATATAAAAACACAGCAAGAGGGAAAAAGTTAATTGCTCATAGTCTCAGCCATCTGGAGGCAACAATTAATAACAAATGCATTTCCTTCTGCATACTTTTTAGAGTTTTGATCATATGATGTAAATGTTAATTTTAGTTTAAAAAATAACATCTTTTCTAATGATAAAAGTAATATGCATTCATTGTAAAAAAATGTCTTGACAAATACAGAAAAAAATCACTCTAAAATCCATAATTGGTATGTTGTTACTTTATGCCAAAAGGAAAATGAAACATGAAGTGCCAACATTTTGCTTTACAAAGCTTTTACGAAAGTCCCTGGTTTTGAATCTGCAAAGAAATCATAGTAGAAAGTTATACTTCTAAGGTAAGCTTCTATAGTTATAATTTTAAGGTCAATTCACATACTTCTAAGGTAAATGCTGAGCTAAATTTGCTTTCTCACTGGAAATTATTCGGAAAATTCTTTAGACACATCACTTCTTCAGATCTCTTAAATTCATTGTCTGTACAGTGTACACAGAAGAAGGTAAAGAATATATCCAACTCAATGCCAACGTCCTAGTGGTCTCTCCAGGCTGTATTCAGTTAAGATTATAGCTCAGAGATGGGAGGGTTTTAGTGCTAAAATTTAGACACACAACTTTACTTCAATCATAGCTAAGCTTTTAGCAAATAATATCAGTTAGACATCAGGAAGAAGCTCTAATGCAGTGGTCTCAACCTCAGCTGTGCATTATATAACCACCTGGGGAGATTTTAAAATCCCAGATAGGTAGGCTCAGGCCAGTGAAATCAGAATCTCTGGGATCTGGCATCAGCATTTTAAAATGCAGGTGATTCCAATGTATAATCAAGGTTGAGACTCCTGCTCTAGGGAGAAAACATTGCCCCCAGTAATGTTTAGAGTGCATAGAATGTCTTTTACCTAGATGACCATACCCTTGTCCCACAATGTAGATTAGAGCTAACTAGAGGCAGGGCATATTTTTTGTTTTCTGATTATATATTTTTTTTAGTTTTCAGTATAAATATATTTTAAACATAGTCTGATCCTTCTATTGTAACGTTCCAAGAATTTTTTTTTAATTTATAAAACTAAGTTAATTCACCAAATATTTAATTCACCAAAATTTTGGATTATATTTGCTCTCTACTTCCCATCATGCATAGATTAAAACTGCATATAAATTAAAAGTTTCACAGTAAGTACAGCTATAAAAAGTGCAGAACATTTGGAGAATAAATATGCAATTTGAGGACAGTAGTAAGGCCAGAAATTATAAGTGTGAATATGAACTGATTTAACTATACAGCAATGTGAAATCTCTCTATGCAAAACACCACAATGCTAAACAGTATGTGAAAAGCAAGGGAAGAATATTTGCAGTGTGTATGGCAGATATACAGTTAGTATCCTTAATATTTAAATATTCTTACAAATTAAAAAGGTAAAGACCAACCCAAAAGAAAAAAATGTGAAAAGTCAAAAAATAAGCTATTCACAAAAAAATAATCAACCAAAATATATGGGCAAATAGACGTTCAATCGCAGCAAGAAAAACATTAATTCAAATTGAGATAATAAATGGCCTCTTATGAGACTGTAAGGAGGTCTTGATTCTCTCTTAGTGGGGAAATAACTCCAAAATATCCTTTTTACAGATTCACCAGTTTTCTTAACATTTTGCCACATTTGCATTATCAATCTCTTGCTCTTTCCAAATACATATTGAAGAATAGGTTGCATACATCATCCTACATCATTCCTCTTTACTCCCCAATTTTACATGTGCATCTCTATTTTAATCTTTGATTATCCTTTGTAAGACTTTGTTTTCTGCCATCAAGCAAAAAGCTAATAATTTAGCTCATTCTTGTTTCAGTATAAGTATATATCAGAGCCATAAAACTATTCTCCAAAGGAATTTCCTTGGTCATGATATCACCTATCATGTCACATATATCACAGATCATATGTGACACCTGGCAAATTGACAGACATGGTCACTTACTTCTGAGAGTTTGGCCTCTGAAACATGACCACAATCAATAAATTTGTAGTCATACATGAAGAACTCTGAATTCCAAGAGAGTACAAGACGGCCAGTTTATCAAGGAGCTGACTGCCATGCATGCACATACACACTAGATGCACATGCATATTCAAAGAAGCCAAGAAGCTGGGACACACCCATTGAGCTATGCTTTGAAAGTTAAAACCCCAGGTGTCCAATTTTACAAATGTGCAAATTGCTAAAGTGAAATAAGATTCTGCTAAGGGTAAAAGGATATCAGGATTGGCAGGAGTGTGTGAGGAGGTGGAGGAAGGAGTCCTGAGGATGGAGAATTCAATGAATGTTGAGTTTGTAAGTATTTTCCTGGGCCAAGGAAACTCCATTTGTCCAGAAGAAAAAGAATCAGCTGCTGTGCTTGGGCATTGGCTATAGATATAGTGTGTTGGAACATATGGCATAGATCATGTTTAAACAAATACCAAAAATGCCTGCCTAAAGTGGTCGTATTCTAATAATACATATGCACCATTGAATTCTATCTAAAGATGCACCTTGGGGCGCCTGGATGGTTCAGTTGGTTAAGCATCTGACTCTTGATTTCGGCTCAGGTCATGATCTAATGGTTCATGAGTTTGAGCCCCGAGTCTGGCTCTGCGCTGACAGCACAGAGCTTTCCAGGGATTTTCTCTCTCCCTCCTTCTCTTCCGCTCCCCTGCTCACGTGCTCTCTCTCTCTCAAAGTAAATAAACTTTAAAAAAATGCACCTTAATTGCATTAATATAATCAATTTTCAGTTTTTCAGTTTTCACTGCTAATTAAATGTTAGCCTTCCCTAACAAGCTAAGGAACCTGATTTAGCCATTTACATTCATTGAAGTTCTGTTGTTTCTTCCAGTATGAGTTGAATATGTGAAAAATGATTATGATCATAAACTCTGCCAACCCAAACAAAAATAGTTTCATTCCAAATTTCTATCTAGGGGATAGGGTTTTCATTTCCTACCTTCATTCTAATCTTTGATCTAGTATCCCGCATTGTTGTTTGTTTTTCATACTTTGAAACAATTTCAACCTCATAAAGTTACAAGTGAATTCCAAAATATCCTTTATCCAGATTCACCCATTGTTAACATTTTGCCACATTTGTGCTGTCAGCCTCTTGCTCTTTCCAAATATGTATTGAAGCATAGGTTGCATTATCATGATACATCATGACCCTTTACTCCTCAGTATTACATGCACAGTTCTTAAAAACACGAATATTGACTTTATTCCCTTACATAACTTCAGTACAGTTATTAAATTCAAAATACTTAACATGGATATAATACTTTTACATAATCAATCATCCTTATCCCAATTTTGCCAGTTATGTCCTTTATACTTTTTTTCTCTTCAAAGAGTCCAGGATCCAGTCCAGGATAACACATTTTATTTAGTTGTTATTTAGTCTTTAGTCTCCATTAATCTGGAGCAATTTGTCAGTCTTTCTTTATCGTAATGACAGAAGTACTTTCAAAAAATACAGGTCAGTTTTTTTCAAGTGTTCCTCAATGTGGGCTAGTCTTTCTCATAAGATTCAGTTTATTGCATCCCCAGCCAGAATACTGTGTAACTGATACTGTGTCCTTCTCAGGAAATCATATATCAAGGCAGGTTATGTCTGTTGTCCCCTTACTAGTGATGTTAATTTTCTTTTCCCAATGGTTTGTTCTACTTATCCACTGTATAGTTATTATTTTTTCCCATTGCAATAATGAGCAGTCCGTGGGGAGACATTTGGAAAATCATGCAAATATCCTAATCCTCCTCAAATTCCCCCCCCTCCCAGATTTGTCATTCGTTGGTGATTCTTGCTCAAACCAATCTTCAGTATGATAATTACAAAATGGTGATTTTCCAACTCCTGATTTATCAATCAATTTTCTGATATAAGGAACAGCTCTTCTTTATCTATCTATCTATCTATCTATCTATCTATCTATCTATATTCTTACCTACCTACCTACCTACCTACCTACCTGTCTGCTATATACTATCCATGGATTGACTCATGGATCTCTATTTTACTAAGTGGGTTATAATTCATTACTGTCTTTACTTATTTTTGTGTTCAAATTGTCTCAGATTTAGCCAGGAGAAGTAGCTTCAAAGTGGTTTCAAGGGGGTTTTTCACATTACCCCATCACTTTTTTTTTTTTTTTTAGCACTTTTTTATATTCTGACTCAAGATGCTTCTGTTTCAACTCTTACCTTCCCTACCACAGTCTTGAAATCAGGTGTTTCTACAAGGAATGTTCCTTTTAATGGGGAATGGTATTTAGTAGGCAAGATTTGGGTACTAAGTGTGCTGATTACTATTAGAATATAATTGCTTATAGCTGGTTCAAAAGGCAAAGAGCTAAAAGAGGCAAACATATGTAGATGGATGCATGGATGGATGGATAGATAGATGAAATAATCAGTTCATACCTTCAATTCCAAATTTCAATCCACCCGACCAAGTTTTTCCTTGCCTTTCTTTCCCCCATATTTGCATCTTCCTGCACAGTATAAATCTTGTTTTCCAAGAATATCAACCCATTCACTCATCATTTATTCCTACAATGCATAGGAAATCATTTTAGAATTGTTATGCTTATACCAGAAAAAAGAAAGGCTTCCAGATTTGTTTGTGGGTCTTTTTTCCCCCCTGGACCAAGATTATGTAGTAAAAGGACTATATTCGAAAGTCACTTGGGAAAAACTTCCATTTTTAGTAAGACAGAATATATACTTTTCTTTATTCCTTCTGTTCATTACAACTAATAATGTGGACTTTATACTTAAACAGAAGACTCTGAAACATGGAGAGAAGGCAGACTAGCCAGGCACTTAAGACCCAAGGGACAACATGATGATGAGTTCCCTGGCTTTTCCTTTTGGCTTCTGTATGCCACACTTGGAGCTGATGATGTTAATACCTCTAGCATAGACAAAAACAACAAAAGGCTGCTTTCTCTAGCCAAAGAGTTAGGAAAGCACAGCTTAGCAAGACAGGAAACTTTTGGACAATAACCAGTCTACTCCAGTCAGATACTGAAGACAAAACTGGGGCCCCATCTTCACTGAAGCAAAAGCCAGGTGAGGAGCTTAGACTTTGATCCTTGCCACTCTGTAATGAAGCATCCTAGCCTCTCCCCACTACATGTTAGTCTACAATTATCTTAAAAATAAAATTTTAATTTAAAACAAAAATGAAAAACATATTTGAACTATTTCTCCCCCCTTCAATGTAGGCAGATTACGAATTGGAAATACAGTTTGAATATTTTGTTTTTGTTTGCATTTAATTTATGTTTTTATTTTCCCATACTTGTGGTTTTAATTGTAATTTTTGAATATATGGAACATTAATAAGCTTCCAAAAGGAAAGCATTTTCGAAAAGTATACTCACAAAAGTGTACTCTTTCCCCTATTCTTTCCACACTAAACCACCCCCTCCTCACCCCCCAATTCTCCACGCACATGCTTAGTAGGCAGTCTGTTTCAATGCTTTTTGTTACCTGTGTTCCTTTGAAAGAATAAGCAAATATATGTGTGTATGTTTTATTACCTCCCTTTTTTTCTAAGTAGTGTCTACCTCCAGAAAAACACAGTTTGTTGGTATTTTTATTGGGATATTAAATTTATAAATTAACTTGGAGATAACTTATATCTTGATGGTGTTGAAACATGCTAATCAGGAATAAGGAATGCCTGTCTTTTTGTTCAAATTTATTTTTATATCTTCCAGGTTCGATTTTTCCTTAAGTAAATTTTAAATACTTCACATTTTATTTATTCCTAAATATTTTAGATTTTTCTTGGCTATTGTAAACAAGGTTTTCTTTTCCAAGGTTATTATTTGTATATACAAAAGTTTTTAATTTTGGTGTGTTGATTTTATATGCTGCCACCTTGCTGATTTTTGAGTTTTTATCACTAATTCTTTAGGTTTTCAGGCATTGCTAGAACATCATCTGCAGGTAGATATAATTTTACTTCCTTTTTTGTTGTTGTTGTTCCAATTTTGTTTTCTCTTATCTAATTGAGTTGGTTAATACCTCTAGTACTATGTTAAATAATAGTGGAGACAGTAGGTATTCTTGCCTTGTTCCTGTCCTTGGTGGTATGTCTTTGTGTTTTCACATTAGGTAAAATGTTGCCTTTGTGTTTGTGTGTGTGTGTGTGTGTGTGTGTGTGTGTACATATGGGCACATACACACATATATGTGAGGGTATATACATTAATATATGTGTATATATGTTAACCTTAATCATATCAAAATATATGACATTTACCAATCAACAATCTATGATATATGAACATTATACGTAAAGGAAGTATTCACCCCCCTTTTTTTTTTTTTGAGAGTCTTTATTAGGAATAGTGTTGAATTTTTTCAAAGGCTCTTTCGGAACTATTAATATAGAACTTTGTATTATTAGACTTCCTAATAATTGAACAAACCCTGCATTTCTTTATAAACCCTTCTTAGTCATGATGTTTCCTTAATGTGGTGTTGAAGTCAGTTCACTAAAATTTGATTTTGGATTTTTTGCATTACTATTCATAAATGATATGATCTGAAATATTCTCCTTTTTAAACTATCTATCATAGTTAGACATTAGTGATATCATCTGGGCCTAGTGATTTTTGTGGGATAGTTCCCTGATAACTTCTTTTAATTCTAGTGTAATTGCTCTGCTTATGCTTTCCATCAATACTTGGGTCCATTTTGGTAAATTGTATTTTCCTATGAAATGATGCATTTCATCTAGGTTTTCTAGTTTATTTACATACTGGTATGCAAAGTAGTCTTTTCTTATTTTTAAAATTTTCGGTGTATCAATAGTTACTTCTCTCTTTTTATGTTATGTTTTTGTGCTTTATTTCTTTAAAATTAAATTTCTTAGTGATTCATCTCTTTTGTTGATTTTTTTCAAAAGAGCATAATCATTTGATTTCCTGTTTTTCTATTTTCTGCCTCATTAATGTCTATTTCTACCTTCATTATTTGCTTCCTTAAGCTTCTTTTGTATCCTTTTGTTTTCTAATTATTTTGGAAATTTAATTTGCTTACTTTAATCACTTCTATTTTTATTGACGTGTGTATTTGCCACTTATAAGTATTCTGCTCATTGCTTTTTTAAGTACTTGATTTCTATATATAGAATTTTAAATTATCACTATTTCTCAGAAATTCTGAAATTTCTGCTCATATTTTAGCTTTCATCAAGAGTTTGTTGTTGTTGTTGTTGTTGTTGTTGTTTTAATATCTAAGTGGGAAATTCTACTTGCTGGATCGAAGATGATGGCCATACATTTCTTACACACTCTATTGACAGTTGGGTTCTATTTACCTTCCCCTTTGATTATGGATTGGGCTGTATACCTACTTACATCAACAGAATATGTTATTGTGGGTATATCTTGTAGGAGGACTGTCAGTTTCTGATTTGGTTGCTTGAATCCCTGAACCACCATATACGATTTCTGACAACTCAGCTACAGAGACCAAGTACAGAGTCCCTGAAACTGACTACAGTTTCAAGTACAGAGTCCCCCAAGCCATCTCAGCTGATACCATAGCATCAAAAATGAACAACCTAGGGGCACCTGCGTGGCTCAGTCAGTTAAGCATCTGACTTCAACTCAGGTCATGATCTCATGGTTCATGAGCTCAAGCCCCTAGTTGGGCTCTGTGCTGACAGCTCAGATCCTGCAGCCTGCTTTGGTTTCTGTGTCTCCCTCTCTCTCTCTCCCTCCCCAACCTGGGCTCTGTCTCTCTCTCTTTAAAATAAATAAACATTAAAAAAAGTAAAAAAGAGGCAGACTATTATTTTAAAATAAAAGAAGAAAAGAAATTAACAACTCAGCTAAGCTCTTTCCAAGTTCCTCCCTAACAAAATTATGTGCAAAATATGTTTTAAAACACTAAGTTTAAACCTCTTAGGAAAAGGGGGAAATACCTTTCTATCTTCTATAGACTTAAAGTTAAGTATAGAAAATTCCTGGCTTGCATTTTGTTTCCCCTGAGTTTCCTCAAAAAGCAGCTCTGCTGTATATTGTTTAGTATGTTGTTTTTTAGAAATCTGATGCTACCTAATTTTTCTAACCTTACAACTAAGTTGACCTTTTTGCTTGGAAACCCTGAGGATATTTTGCTTTGTTTTTAGAAACAAATAGTTTTAATCTTTCTCTGTTTGGTGTTTTGCTTGCCCTCCCCCCCTTTTTTAAATTCACTTGGCTTTTAGGAAGGCATGCATTTGTTCTTGTTTTAAAGGGTCTTTTATAGTGGGGTCTTTAATTCTCTTCTTTCCTACTTAACATTTTACTATCTTGTCTATAATTTTATTTATTTTTTTATTTTAGAGAGCACGTGAGTGGGGGAGAGGGGTGCAGAGAGAGAGAGAGAGAGAGAGAGAGAGAGAGAACCTTAAGCAGGCTCCATGCTCAGCACAGATCCTGACTTGGGACTGAATCTCACAACCCTGGGATCATGACCTGAACTGAAATCAAGAGTTGGACACTGAACCTACTGAGCCACCCAGGCACCCCTGGTCTATAATTTTTAAATAGTATTCTTTGACTCCAACATTTTACTTATATAGCAGACAATTAATCTTCTACTCTCCTATTTCTCTATTTCCTCTCCTCTCATTTTTTAGTTGCATTCTTTCTACTCTGTCAGTTTGTACACTGTTCACATACAATTCTTCCACTCATGTACCCACTCTTGTTTTAGTCTTTGCTCTACAATTAAATGTGTTAAATGATCAGTGCATTTGCTTTAATTTCCCCCCTCTTGCATCTTTCTTTTCTTTTATTACCATGCCTTTGACAAGTACCACTTTTCTCTAGCTCCTTCTCCCCTAAAAGTAATGCTTTTCCAAGGCTTCCAACTCTGGTCCCACTCATTTGCATGCCTCTTCCCTGTAGCTTATGCTAGGAACTACCAAGTCTCAGATGTGAGGTCCATGTATTTGCACTTGATGTTTGCTTTTCATTTTCTGGTGGTTTTGTGTTTTTGCTTCACATATACACTCAGCTCTCTTCTTTCTTGCAGTCCCTTAAGACTTCCTTCTCCTGTTCTCTATACTTACCAGTTTCCAGCAATGGCAGGGCATTCATTGGAATTTGATGTTTATTTCTTTCACAGGCAATTCGTATTTTATGCTGTTCTCTCCTAATGCTAAAAATATGGGTCATATGTGGTTTTATTTGCATTTTTTTTTGTCAAACTAATAGTTTTGGGGTGATGATTTTTGGAAGGATGCATGGAGATACTAGGATTCCAGGGGCAGCCATTATCCTTCAGACCTGCTCTCTTGGGGTGTGAGGAAGATGGCGGCGTAGGAGGACGCTGGGCTCACCGCGCGTCCTGCTGATCAATTAGATTCCACCTACACCTGCCTAAATAACCCAGAAAACCGCCAGAGGATTAGCAGAACGGAGTCGCCGGAGCCAAGCGCAGACGAGAGGCCCACGGAAGAGGGTAGGAAGGGCGGCGAGGCGGTGCGCGCTCCACGGACTGGCGGGAGGGAGCCGGGGCGGAGGGGCGGCTCGCCGGCCAAGCAGAGCCCCGGAGTCTGGCCTGCAAAAGCAGAGGGGCCTGACGGACTGTGTTCCGACAGCAAGCGCGACTTAGCGTCTGGGAGGTCATAAGTTAACAGCTCTGCTCAGAAAGCGGGAAGGCTGGAGGACAAAGGGAGGGAGAGCTGCTGAGCCCCCGGACGACAGAGCTCAGTTTGGTGGGGAACAAAGGCGCTCGCCAGCGCCATCTCCCCCGCCCATCCCCCAGCCAAAATCCCAAAGAGAACCAGTTCCTGCCAGGGAACTTCCCCGCTCCGCGCAAACACCCAACTCTGTGCTTCTGCGGAGCCAAACCTCCGGCAGTGGATCTGACTCCCTCCCGCTGCCACAGGGCCCCTCCTGAAGTGGATCACCTAAGGAGAAGCGAGCTAAGCCTGCCCCTCCTGCCCCTGTGCACCTTGCCTACCCACCCCAGCTAATACGCCAGATCCCCAGCATCACAAGCCTGGCAGTGTGCAAGTAGCCCAGACGGGCCACGCCACCCCACAGTGAATCCCGCCCCTAGGAGAGGGGAAGAGAAGGCACACACCAGTCGGACTGTGGCCCCAGCGGTGGGCCGGGGGCAGACATCAGGTCGGAGTGCGGCCCCGCCCACCAACTCCAGTTACACACCACAGCACAGGGGAAGTGCCCTGCAGGTCCTCACCACGCCAGGGACTATCCAAAATGACCAAGCGGAAGAATTCCCCTCAGAAGAATCTCCAGGAAATAACAACAGCTAATGAGCTGATCAAAAAGGATTTAAATAATATAACAGAAAGTGAATTTAGAATAATAGTCATAAAATTAATCGCCGGGCTTGAAAACAGTATACAGGACAGCAGAGAATCCCTTGCTACAGAGATCAAGGGACTAAGGAACAGTCATGAGGAGCTGAAAAACGCTTTAAATGAAATGCAAAACAAAATGGAGACCACCACAGCTCGGATTGAAGAGGCAGAGGAGAGAATAGGTGAACTAGAAGATAAAGTTATGGAAAAAGAGGAAGCTGAGAGAAAGAGAGATAAAAAAATCCAGGAGTATGAGGGGAAAATTAGAGAACTAAGTGATACACTAAAAAGAAATAATATACGCATAATTGGTATCCCAGAGGAGGAAGAGAGAGGGAAAGGTGCTGAAGGGGTACTTGAAGAAATAATAGCTGAGAACTTCCCTGAACTGGGGAAGGAAAAAGGCATTGAAATCCAAGAGGCACAGAGAACTCCCTTCAGACGGAACCTGAATCGATCTTCTGCACGACATATCATAGTGAAACTGGCAAAATACAAGGATAAAGAGAAAATTCTGAAAGCAGCAAGGGGTAAACGTGCCCTCACATATAAAGGGAGACCTATAAGACTCGTGACGGATCTCTCTTTTGAAACTTGGCAGGCCAGAAAGAATTGGCACGAGATTTTCAGTGTGCTAGACAGACCTGCTCTCTTGCCTTCTGAGATATTTTCTCTTACAATTCTTCTGTACTTTTACCTTTTTTCTGTACTTCTGTACTTTTACTCCTAAGGATCACAGAAAGTATAATAAGGAATTCAGTGTCAGTGAATATCAATGCAATTACTCTAAGCATTTACTACTGTCTTAATGTTAAACACTTGGGAAATTCCATAAGACAAAAACAACACCCTTAATAAACAATGTATTAAAATAATGGCAATGATAGGAAAGTTTCTGCTTTTCTCTAAGGACTTGATTGTGCTTGCAAATTGTACCAAAATAATACATAAACATTGAGGGTTTTTTTCCCTGAATAATTAAGATAGAAATCATCAATATTATATTCTACACCAAAGAGAAAAAATTCCAGTAACTCTCATCCAACCACTTAGTTGAAATTAACTGCATAAAAGGAAAACAACACCAAAATATGCACTGGGAATATAGCCTAATTTGTTTCACTACTTAAACAAATCAAGAGTCAGGTGTTTATATACAAAATCAATTTTATTAGAAATTAAACAAAAAGTGGGTACTCATCAAGACAAATATTAGCATTCTCTTTCAACTAAAACCAAGAATATACTTTTATTAATTTTTCTGTCTCTCTGCTATAGTCCAAGTGATTGACCAGAGGACTTGTAGTCTACAGTGTCCTTCTAGGTTCTTAACCCTTTCTTTTTTTAAGTTTATTTATTTATTTTGAGAGAAGGGGGGGAGAGGGGCGGCGGGAGGGGGAGAGAGAATCCCAAGCAGGCTTCATGCTGCCAGCACAGAGCCCAATGTAGGGCTCAATCCCACAAACCTTGAGATCATGACCTGAGCCAAAACCAAGAGTTGCACACTCAACTGAGCCACCCAGGCACCCCAGTTCTTAACACGTTCTTGCATGATAAAGTTTCTAGATGCTTGGTGATCTTGGTTTTGCCTTCCTGTGGATACTCCATAGTTTATCAAGGTCCGTGTTATGGCACCAAAAATTAAATTTGCTCCTGTAGAAATGGTTTATTAATGTAGAGTATAGAGGGACTGTTACCTTTCTTGATCTACCTACTACTTATATTAAAGTAACTTAATGCTACCATATTTAGCAATTAAATAACTCTGTTGGTTCATAGAATGATTGTAATCATTCTAAATCTAAATTTAAAATCTTAAGTCATAGATTTTTTTTTATCACTTGAACATTCATATTTGTGTCAATTTAAATGCAAAATTTAATATTGTCCCTGTTAGATTTAATTCTGCTAAAAAGTCATCTAAGATCCTTTTCAAGATTTGGTGTCTTCACCTATCATATAAATGTGTTCATTGATAGCTTTATTCAGCATGAAAAAAATCTCTAATAGAGAGCCACAGTTCTCTGTTTTTTACCCTATTCTATTTGAGGTTTCTATAATTGACGTGGATGAAGATAAGCAGAGCACCTTGGAGAATATGTACCAAGATATTCAAAGACACAGAGATGCCAGTTTTTACCCCCCCCCCCAAAAAAAAAAAGAAAAAAAGAAAAGAAATTGATTAGACAGAGAATTGCTCTATATTTTTAAAAATTATGAGATAGAGTGGAAAATCACATGGTTTTCAATTAAGACAAAATAATTGAGAGAAATGTCTCTTTTGGCAGCCACTTAGAATAGTTGTTCTGGTTTCTCAGATGTACGTTCACTTTCCCCTTCCATTAGGAAAAGTTTGAGAAGCACCAACATAAGACACCCTGTCTATTTTCATGTCCTCTGTAGAGTTGAGAAGTCTGTATTTATCTAGTCATTTACAAAACACTAAATAGGGTAGAGGCACCCTAGCAGACACTTTCTCATGTTATTTAAAGCCATTACTAGACATTCTTGAGAGGAAGCAACCCATATACTCCATCAAGGCAAGACAAATAACAATAGCTAGCTGCTATTTGATTTTCAAGCAGTCCTTTGATTGATCTGCCTAGTAACCTCATAAAAAAACAGGCCATTCTGGCTTATTAAAGCTTCTCCTTAGTTGATATTTGTTGGCTGCTAATGACCATAATATTCATTTCTGAATGCTCAAAAACAAGCCTTTTAACAATCTGTTGTCGGGGCGCCTGGGTGGCGCAGTCGGTTAAGCGTCCGACTTCAGCCAGGTCACGATCTCGCGGTCCGTGAGTTCGAGCCCTGCGTCGGGCTCTGGGCTGATGGCTCAGAGCCTGGAGCCTGTTTCCGATTCTGTGTCTCCCTCTCTCTCTGCCCCTCCCCCGTTCATGCTCTGTCTCTCTCTGTCCCAAAAATAAATAAAAAACGTTGAAAAAAAAAACAAAAAAAACAATCTGTTGTCAATTCTGCAAACATGAATCAAGTTGCCTGTAATTTCCAGAACCCACCCTATTCTCCTCTTCAAAAATAAACATGAAAGTTAGTCACTTGTGGTCTTGTGGTATCTCTCCTATTTGCCATGACTTTTCTTTTTTTTTTTTTTTTTTTTTTTTTTTTTTATTATATGAAATTTATTGTCAAATTGGTTTCCTTACAACACCCAGTGCTCATCCCAAAAGGTGCCCTCCTCAATACCCATCACCCACCCTCTCCTCCCTCCCACCCCCCATCACCCCTCAGTTTGTTCTCAGTTTTTAACAGTCTCTTATGCTTTGGCTCTCTCCCACTCTAACCTCTTTTTTTTCTTTTTTCCTCCCCCTCCCCCATGGGTTCCTGCCAAGTTTCTCAGGATCCACATAAGAGTGAAACCATATGGTATCTGTCTTTCTCTGTACGGCTTATTTCACTTAGCATCACACTCTCCAGTTCCATCCACGTTGCTACAAAAGGCCATATTTCATTTTTTCTCATTGCCACGTAGTATTCCATTGTGTATATAAACCACAATTTCTTTATCCATTCATCAGTTGATGGACATTTAGGCTCTTTCCATAATTTGGCTATTGTTGAGAGTGCTGCTATGAACATTGGGGTACAAGTGCCCCTATGCATCAGTACTCCTGTATCCCTTGGATAAATTCCTAGCAGTGCTATTGCTGGGTCATAGGGTAGGTCTATTTTTAATTTTCTGAGGAACCTCCACACTGCTTTCCAGAGCGGCTGCACCAATTTGCATTCCCACCAACAGTGCAAGAGGGTTCCCGTTTCTCCACATCCTCTCCAGCATCTAGAGTCTCCTGATTTGTTCATTTTGGCCACTGTGACTGGCGTGAGGTGATACCTGAGTGTGGTTTTGATTTGTATTTCCCTGATAAGGAGCGACGCTGAACATCTTTTCATGTGCCTGTTGGCCATCCGGATGTCTTCTTTAGAGAAGTGTCTATTCATGTTTTCTGCCCATTTCTTCACTGGGTTATTTGTTTTTCGGGTGTGGAGTTTGGTGAGCTCTTTATAGATTCTGGATACTAGCCCTTTGTCCGATATGTCATTTGCAAATATCTTTTCCCATTCCATTGGTTGCCTTTTAGTTTTGTTGGTTGTTTCCTTTGCTGTGCAGAAGCTTTTTATCTTCATAAGGTCCCAGTAATTTACTTTTGCTTTTAATTCCCTTGCCTTTGGGGATGTGTCGAGTAAGAGATTGCTACGGCTGAGGTCAGAGAGGTCTTTTCCTGCTTTCTCCTCTAAGGTTTTGATGGTTTCCTGTCTCACATTCAGGTCCTTTATCCATTTCGAGTTTATTTTTGTGAATGGTGTGAGGAAGTGGTCTAGTTTCAACCTTCTGCATGTTGCTGTCCAGTTCTCCCAGCACCATTTGTTAAAGAGACTGTCTTTTTTCCATTGGATGTTCTTTCCTGCTTTGTCAAAGATGAGTTGGCCATACGTTTGTGGGTCTAGTTCTGGGGTTTCTATTCTATTCCATTGGTCTATGTGTCTGTTTTTGTGCCAATACCATGCTGTCTTGATGATGACAGCTTTGTAGTAGAGGCTAAAGTCTGGGATTGTGATGCCTCCTGCTTTGGTCTTCTTTTTCAAAATTCCTTTGGCTATTCGGGGCCTTTTGTGGTTCCATATGAATTTTAGAATTGCTTGTTCTAGTTTCGAGAAGAATGCTGGTGCAATTTTGATTGGGATTGCATTGAATGTGTAGATCGCTTTGGGTAGTATTGACATTTTGACAATATTTATTTTTCCAATCCATGAGCAGGGAATGTCTTTCCATTTCTTTAAATCTTCTTCAATTTCCGTCATAAGCTTTCTATAGTTTTCAGCATACAGATCCTTTACATCTTTGGTTAGATTTATTCCTAGGTATTTTATGCTTCTTGGTGCAATTGTGAATGGGATCAGTTTCTTTAGTTGTCTTTCTGTTGCTTCATTGTTAGTGTATAAGAATGCAACTGATTTCTGTACATTGATTTTGTATCCTGCGACTTTGCTGAATTCATGTATCAATTCTAGCAGACTTTTGGTGGAGTCTATCGGATTTTCCATGTATAATATCATGTCATCTGCAAAAAGCGAAAGCTTGACTTCATCTTTGCCAATTTTGATGCCTTTGATTTCCTTTTGTTGTCTGATTGCTGATGCTAGAACTTCCAGCACTATGTTAAACAACAGCGGTGAGAGTGGGCATCCCTGTCGTGTTCCTGATCTCAGGGAAAAAGCTCTCAGTTTTTCCCCATTGAGGATGATGTTAGCTGTGGGCTTCTCATAAATGGCTTTTATGATCTTTAAGTATGTTCCTTCTATCCCGACTTTCTCAAGGGTTTTTATTAAGAAAGGGTGCTGGATTTTGTCGAAGGCCTTTTCTGCATCGATTGACAGGATCATATGGTTCTTCTCTTTTTTTTTGTTAATGTGGTGTATCACGTTGATTGATTTGCGAATGTTGAACCAGCCCTGCATCCCAGGGATGAATCCCACTTGATCATGGTGAATAATTCTTTTTATATGCCGTTGAATTCGATTTGCTAGTATCTTATTGAGAATTTTTGCATCCATATTCATCAGGGATATTGGCCGGTAGTTCTCTTTTTTTACTGGGTCTCTGTCTGGTTTAGGAATCAAAGTAATACTGGCTTCATAGAATGAGTCTGGAAGTTTTCCTTCCCTTTCTATTTCTTGGAATAGCTTGAGAAGGATAGGTATTATCTCTGCTTTAAACGTCTGGTAGAACTCCCCTGGGAAGCCATCTGGTCCTGGACTTTTATTTGTTGGGAGATTTTTGATAACTGATTCAATTTCTTCGCTGGTTATGGGTCTGTTCAAGCTTTCTATTTCCTCCTGATTGAGTTTTGGAAGAGTGTGGGTGTTCAGGAATTTGTCCATTTCTTCCAGGTTGTCCAATTTGTTGGCATATAATTTTTCATAGTATTCCCTGATAATTGTTTGTATCTCTGAGGGATTGGTTGTAATAATTCCATTTTCATTCATGATTTTATCTATTTGGGTCATCTCCCTTTTCTTTTTGAGAAGCCTTGCTAGAGGTTTGTCAATTTTGTTTATTTTTTCAAAAAACCAACTCTTGGTTTCGTTGATCTGCTCTACAGTTTTTTTAGACTCTATATTGTTTATTTCTGCTCTGATCTTTATTATTTCTCTTCTTCTGCTGGATTTAGGCTGCCTTTGCTGTTCTGCTTCTATTTCCTTTAGGTGTGCTGTTAGATTTTGTATTTGGGATTTTTCTTGTTTCTTGAGATAGGCCTGGATTGCAATGTATTTTCCTCTCAGGACTGCCTTCGCCGCGTCCCAAAGCGTTTGGATTGTTGTATTTTCATTTTCGTTTGTTTCCATATATTTTTTAATTTCTTCTCTAATTGCCTGGTTGACCCACTCATTCGTTAGTAGGGTGTTCTTTAACCTCCATGCTCTTGGAGGTTTTCCAGACTTTTTTCTGTGGTTGATTTCAAGCTTCATAGCATTGTGGTCTGAAAGTATGCATGGTATAATTTCAATTCTGGTAAACTTATGAAGGGCTGTTTTGTGACCCAGTATATGATCTATCTTGGAGAATGTTCCATGTGCACTCGAGAAGAAGGTATATTCTGTTGCTTTGGGATGCAGAGTTCTAAATATATCTGTCAAGTCCATCTGATCCAATGTCTCATTCAGGGCCCTTGTTTCTTTACTGACCGTGTGTCTAGATGATCTATCCATTTCTGTAAGTGGGGTGTTAAAGTCCCCTGCAATTACCACATTCTTATCAATAAGGTTGCTTATGTTTATGAGTAGTTGTTTTATATATTTGGGGGCTCCGGTATTCGGCGCATAGACATTTATAATTGTTAGCTCTTCCTGATGGATAGACCCTGTAACTATTATATAATGTCCTTCTTCATCTCTTGTTACAGCCTTTAATTTAAAGTCTAGTTTGTCTGATATAAGTATGGCTACTCCAGCTTTCTTTTGGCTTCCAGTAGCATGATAAATAGTTCTCCATCCCCTCACTCTCAATCTAAAGGTGTCCTCAGGTCTAAAATGAGTCTCTTGTAGACAGCAAATAGATGGGTCTTGTTTTTTTATCCATTCTGATACCCTATGTCTTTTGGTTGGCGCATTTAATCCATTTACATTCAGTGTTATTATAGAAAGATACGGGTTTAGAGTCATTGTGATGTCTGTATGTTTTATGCTTGTAGTGATGTCTCTGGTATTTTGTCTCACAGGGTCCCCCTTAGGATCTCTTGTAGGGCTGGTTTAGTGGTGACAAATTCCTTCAGTTTTTGTTTGTTTGGGAAGACCTTTATCTCTCCTTCTATTCTAAATGACAGACTTGCTGGATAAAGGATTCTCGGCTGCATATTTTTTCTGTCTAGCACACTAAAAATCTCGTGCCAATTCTTTCTGGCCTGCCAAGTTTCAAAAGAGAGATCAGTCACGAGTCTTATAGGTCTCCCTTTATATGTGAGGGCACGTTTACCCCTTGCTGCTTTCAGAATTTTCTCTTTATCCTTGTATTTTGCCAGTTTCACTATGATATGTCGTGCAGAAGATCGATTCAAGTTCCGTCTGGAGGGAGTTCTCTGTGCCTCTTGGATTTCAATGCCTTTTTCCTTCCCCAGTTCAGGGAAGTTCTCAGCTATTATTTCTTCAAGTACCCCTTCAGCACCTTTCCCTCTCTCTTCCTCCTCTGGGATACCAATTATGCGTATATTATTTCTTTTTAGTGTATCACTTAGTTCTCTAATTTTCCCCTCATACTCCTGGATTTTTTTATCTCTCTTTCTCTCAGCTTCCTCTTTTTCCATAACTTTATCTTCTAGTTCACCTATTCTCTCCTCTGCCTCTTCAATCCGAGCTGTGGTGGTTTCGATTTTGTTTTGCATTTCATTTAAAGCGTTTTTCAGCTCCTCGTGACTGTTCCTTAGTCCCTTGATCTCTGTAGCAAGGGATTCTCTGCTGTCCTCTATACTGTTTTCAAGCCCGGCGATTAATTTTATGACTATTATTTTAAATTCACTTTCTGATATATTATTTAAATCCTTTTTGATCAGCTTGCCATGACTTTTCAAAGGCTACCGAACAGTAGCTTTGAGATGATGGCTGAAAATTCTTTTACCACCCTAGTAATATATCTGGCCTCATAACTCCTTATCTATCCTGGGCTAAAATTTTCACTTTTCAGTTTCTTCTCCATATTCAGTTTTAAAACCCATTTAGAAAGGAGAAGAAAAAATAGGAGTTGAATGATTCTGCTACTTCTCTGATATACTTTCTCTTATCATCTCTAAACAGTACACTTATTATTTCCTTTTTCTTTTTAACAACAAAAAACGCCTTACAGTTTCTTCTAGTCAACCATATATATATAATTTTTTTTACATGTTTTATTTCTATTTTGAAAGCAAGAGACAGAGTGTGAGTGAGGGAGGGGCAGAGAGAGGGAGACACAGAATTCGAAGCAGGCTCCAGGCTCTGAGCTGTCAGCACAGATCCCAACACGGGGCTCGAACCCACGAACTGTGAGATCATGACCTGATCCGAAGTCTGACGCTTAACCGACGAGCCACCCAGGTGCCCGGAGTCAACCATATTTTTGATCCTCAGTTTACTGGGGGCCTTTATTTATGACACTTTCATAATAGATTTGCTACATCTCTACCTTCATCCTTGGTTACTCTTCCTTCTTCATACATATATATATAATTTAAACTTTTAGATTAGTAGACAGCCATTTAGCTTTCCTGAGCTGTCTCCTGTTTTATTTGAATTATTTCATAATTATTCAGCTAAAAGTTTTGGGGTTTTTAAATTCTCCCTTTGTTAGCCATATTCCCTTTTTGAAACTCAAGTCTGTGGGCCAAAATTTTTTTTTTCTTTGAACTTTTTGTAAGTTTCCCAAAGTCCGGGGCACTTGTCTGACTCTGAAGTCCAGGATTTTCTTTTCTGGCCATAATAAACATTAGCTTGGAGTTCTCAACATTTTTTATGTCATAGCATATCATTTTTTATAGTCTCACATGTGACACACCCTCACCAGTTACCCAAGTTTTACAAACCTCAAATATATCTTATCTGAAAGTAAAACATTGTAATCATATTTAATTGTCATGTGTATTGGTTATGTATCAGTTATGATCACTCTCCACAGTGCTTAAGGTAACATTGATAAACAGGCTGCTGATTATATAGGATTCCATGCTGCTTGCCATGTCAACCTTTTTCTCCCACTCAGGAAAGTATATTTGTGGGGCACCTGGGTGGCTCAGTTGATTAAGAGTCCGACTCTTGATGTCAGCTGAGGTCATGATCCCAGTGTCATGGGATCGAGCCCCACATCAGGCTGCACACTGAGCTTGGAGCCTGCTCTCTTCCTCTCCCTTTGCCCCTCCCCTGCTTGCTCTATCTCTCTCTCTCTCTCAAAAAAAAAAAAAGAAAAGAAAAGAAAGAAGGAAAGAAGAAAGCATACTTGTAAGAACATAAGAGCAGTGATATTATCAGGATAACTTTACACTCAAATGTATGTATTTTTAGAAAGTAGATTATTTACAATTTTAGTCCTTTCACTATTAGTAACAGATTACTTAGGACTTACTTCATGTACCAAGTCCAAGTCGAAGATGACAGAGGTGCTTTCTCTTCTCCACACCAGCAAATATCTTTTCCTCATTTGTCAAAATAAGTGCAGGCCTCACTTGTTTTTTTTTTTTAATATTTATTTTTTAGAGAGTACAAATAGGAGAGACACAGAGAAAGAGGGAGGCACAGGATCTGAAGCAGGCTCCACGCTGACAACAGAGAGCCCAACACGGGCTCAAACTGACAAACCATGAGATTATGACCTGAGCCTAAGCTGGACACCTAACCAACTAAGCCACTCAGGCACCTCATCACTTGATTTTGAGTATGAGGGAAGTCAGTAATTTACTTCATCAGGGTGTCCCAAGTTTCCTTTCTTGACAAATAACATACCTTTGTAAAGTCTGGGTGCCATTTGGCTCAGTAATCTGTAACATTCTCCTGTAGTCATCATTTCTAATGTGGTATTTTGGCAGTCTGTTTATATGAACCCTTTAAATATGGCAGTGAACTCCATGAGGTCTTTAGAGTAAAGAAATGCAAGTTTTTGCAATCTATTAATTCAAAATAAGTTGAGCCAACAACTTGAAGTGAAACACAAAATTGCCTGTAAAAGGTATCTTTCTAACAAATCTTAACCATTCATACTAAATTTTAAACCATTAGATGATTAGACAATGCACTCAGTGATGAAAGCACCAAAGAAGAATGGGCTGGAAAAGAAAGAGAAGGAAAAGAAAGGAAATTATACAAGAAGGGGACATTTGGGAGCTCTGGACAGGCCATCCATCCATGCTGGTCTCCTCATAATATACAGAATATTCCTAAACTAGAAATATTTTTCCTTTTTAATTAAGAGCCATTTGGAATGAATGATTTTTCATTATCCAGCTGCCTGTATTATAATTTTCACAATGTGTTACATTAAAGCCTGTCTATTCCTTATGAAAAATACAGGATTTTCTTAGAACTTGCTTCTCGGGGTATTTCAGAACTCCTGACACACCTTTATAAATCTGTTCTGTACTCCAAAATTTCTGATGTAAAGGGAATATAATCTTTAGTAAAGGTGGTGATAAACTTCTTTAAAAAAAAACAAAACATAAATGTTATGTGTGACGCCCCTTTCCTATCTATTTATATGCCCCCCTCCAATTCAATTTCCGTGATGTTTTTGACCTAGAAAATCTGACCAAATTAATCCATTGAAGCTGCTCTTCAAGATCCTAAAACATCCTTTTCAGATCTAAAAAGAATTTTCAGAGTTCTTCCCTTTATCCAGGAAATCAAAATATAACATGGCAATGGGTGATGGGCATTGAGGAGGGCACTTGCTGGGATGAGCACTGGGTGTTGTATGTAAGTGATGAATCATGGGAATCTACCCCCAAAACCAAGAGCACACTGTATACACTGTGTGTTAGCTAACTTGACAGTAAATTATATTTAAAAAACAAAACAAAACAAAATGTAACCTGGCAAAGGACAAACAACTTAGCTGTGGTCCTTTGACTACCTGAATATCTTCTGACAAAGCAGAAGGGGAAAAAAAAGAAATGAAGGAAGAAAGGGACAGGGAGAGAAAGAGAAGAGGGAGAGCAAGAGAAGAGTGAATATCAAAATATTAAGGAGATTGTTTCAAAATGAGCACTTACGTTTTTAAAAAGATTCATACAGTCTGTTAGCAAATGCATTAGAATGCAATGGTTACTATTTTTAGAAATGGACTTACTATGTTCACAATCCTCCTTTTAAACTTATTTTTCCTAATACCTATGTTTCTAACGATAAGGGAAGTTTTTTCTTGCAATATTAATACAACCGTACAGTATTGTAATGCATAATGGTACCAAGAGCTAGCGCCCTCCCTCTCCAATGGGTTGCATTTAACCTTAATGAATGCAAAATTCTATACTTTCCCACTCTCGCCTAGTAGGCAATGGCAGTAAATAGCCACAGCAAATGCCATAAAGCACTTCAAGCATGAATGAACATCAAGGCTTACCTGGTTATGCTAATCTTTACTTCTTGGAAAACTATCTTTTTAAAATTCAGACTTTACTTTTTGACAACTATTCTCACATGAATTTATTTTTAAGAACTAAGCACTATCCTAAAACATACTATTAACTTATTAAGCAGTACCCTAAACATTATTTCTATGGACATCTTCCACATAACAAAAACCCAGACTATTTGTCTTTTTAGTTCGGAAGTCACATGGTAGTTTTTACGTAATCTCTACACCCAACATGGGGCTCAAACTTACAACCCTGAGATCAGGAGTTACATGCCCTATTGACAGCCAGCCAAGTGCCCTTCGCATGGTATTTTTTTTAAGCACAATTAAAAGCACTCCATTTGTGATTTTCATAGAGGATGTGAAAATCTGTCCAAAAGTTATCCAGAGGGTCAACCACATCCTCAGATCCTTAATTGTGCAGAAGAAATTTCATGGACTTCACATGTGCCTGAGTTGTAAAACCTTAGCAATAATACTCTGGTCTCAAACCTTCACTTTTAAAGGTCACCTGAGATTCTACACTTGACCTAGAACAAAGCAGCAATTTTTCAGAATCATCTCTGTGCCTTCGCGTCCAAAGTTCCCCTATACTTTGAGACCTGGGGGACAGGGTCTCAAATTGAATATAAGTCTCTTTTGCCAAATCATCTTCCCAGAAGGATTCTGACCCACATTGCAGTTTACAAACTTTGTACAACAGGAAAAATATCAATGGCAAGACAACAACACAGGCAGTACCGCTCACCACGATAAGGAAAGACACTTGAGAATCACCTTCTTCTTCGACTCTGTCAACAGAAAAAGTGATACATTGGTCCTTCTGGGGAGGCACTCCCTTTGGACAGACGCATGCTATGTACTGCCTGCCAGGCTCCAAGCCATCTATGGTTACTTGGTCCTTGCTGGAGTCTGCATTCAGCAGCAGCAGGTCCTTCTCGCCATACTTGGAATACAACACAGTCACCTCGGACTTACGTGTAGTGTTGACAGTGTTCCACATCAATGTCACACTCTCTTCAGTCTCACTGACTACTCTGAGATTTTCTATTGTGGTATTTGTCTCCATTGGCATTGCTTGATCCAATGACGCCAACTCTTCATTTTTACTTGCACTAGCTGAAGGAAGCTTACTTCCACCTATCTCCGCCTTTACATTTCTTTTCCCATCTGGGCGGAGCTGGAATGACTGCTGGCTGGCCATGGTGGGCTTTGTTGAAATTCTGGTGCTTAGAGTTGTGATTGAAGATGCAATGGAGGAGAGGAAAGGAGATAAGGAGAAGAAAGCAGTGGAGGGAGGAGAGGAAGTAGAAGTAGAAAGAAAAATGGAAGAAGCAGGGGAAGAAGATGAGTTAGAGGACCAAGGAGATGACAGTGAACCAGGTACGGATGTAGATCTAGATCCTGGCTGGGCTCTTTGCTCAAGGTGATCTCCAGTTCTTTCAGAGGTGTCTGATAATACCGTGGTTGTGACAACACCAACCACTGTCACAGTAACCACAGCTTCTGACATCCCAGCCAAATTTTTGGCCTTACATTTGTAATCCCCAGCATCCTTGTAAGAAATGCCTGTCAAACTTATTATGGACCATCTGACTCCTTCTCCTGGAGATTCCTGAATTACTGTAAGAAAAAATATACTCTGTGAGGAAAAACTCAAGCAACATGCCAACCTATCTGGTTCTACATGTATCCCTTTCACATAAACCAAGAGGGAAATGGCACACTGCAAATCTCTGATGGCAGGAGATAAGTTCTGTAAATTGTCTACATGGAGGTCTTTGATATGCTGGGTTCCATGAGGTCTATATGGATAATGGTATTTTAAAAAGACATGGGGGGCTATGAATTGGGAGACTTGGTTTTAGTAAACGTTAGTCCATGAATTAGTGTTTGATTTCAGACAAGTCGATTGGTGTCTTTAAGCCTCTGTTACTATATTTTTAAAATAAGAGAAGACAAAGTGGTCTCAAAGATCCTTTCCAATTTTAACTCACTACGAAATGGTTATTATAAGATCTTACTTAAATATTTCCCAAGATATTTTTTCATTGTAATAAAATGCTATCTATCTACATAGCCGGCTGGCATAGCAGATAACTTTCTGGCATAGAGGAGTCAAAATTAGTATTCTCAATCTTTCATTTTATAGTTAATCTAAATAAATTAGTAAACCATGGATTCTATTATTTGCAGAATAATATACAGTTTTTGCAAAATTGGAATTTTACTTTCCTAAAGACTAAAATCTAACATATTACCATTCTGTCTTGGTTTCTGAATCTTTATGAAGAATAATAATGTACTGAGCACTATCCTAGGATCCCAGAATTTAGCTTGCTACCTTAAGCTGTGGGCCTTTTACTGTCTATTTATAAGAATATTAGGCCTTAGCTATTTTTTATTCCATCAGGTTTCTTTATTTCTATCTTGATTTACATTTAGCTTCAGTGAGTTTTTAAAATATATCACTCTAATTAATCAGAATATCACTATTGAAACTAAAGCCAAAGCACTGAGTTGGTCAGAGTAGGATCTGAAAAGTCTATGTAACCAATTTTTCTAAAAATTATATACTTTTTGTTTCATAATAAGGTTTGCATGTAATTTAAATAATGATTTGAATACTCATTCAAAAATGGGAAACCTATATTAAAATCTTTTTTAAAGAAAACTGTAATAGATATACATTTGAAAGTGATCCATATCCCAAGATGATGCAGCAAGACAAAGGCCTTATTTGCAGTCATCCATCCATTGGATCATGTTTCTGTCTAAAAATCAGATTATCTAATTTCATCTACATAGTTAGTCAGATAAACTGAGGAAAAGATTAACGAATAAAATGAACTTTTCAAAGTCCTTTCACCCAATAATTTTGGTGTGTTTTATTAGAATTAACTAGCCAATTTCAAATCACACAAAACCATGAGTTTCAATTCAGACCTTTGCAAACTTGTTTTATAGGCCTAAATTAAGAAAATACCTGTATAATTAACTGGTGAGCTGTCAGATCTGGTCCATGTGAGCTGTGGAGTAGGCTGGCCAGTAGCATCACACCGCAGCAGAACATTACTGCCCAGAGCAGATGTGATCTGGGTGGCCGACGTCATCACTGATGGCTTCAAACACTGTTCCAACTCAGCCCGCTGAAATAAAATCCCTGTCAGGCGCTCAGGTTCACTACATATCATCAGTGGATCAAGAAGCACTACAGCAGGGTCAGCAACTTTTGACAACTCGATCATTTTAGAAATGTGACAGTCACAGAACCAAGGGTTGTCCTGCAGACCTAAACCAGAAGGGAGGAAAAGATTGATAAAGGTTATCAACAGATGACTTCAGTTTACATCATAGTCCCTTGGGCAAGCAAGCATTTGCGCTGTCTCCCTAAAAACAGAAGTGCTTTGAGAGATGAAAGGGGAGTCACCTCTCTGTCAGTTTTGCCCTACAATCTGGCTACCTGAATGAACATAGCCTGTCATTTCCGACCATTAATGATTGTAGCCAATATTTACTGAGCATTTACTCTGTACAGGTCTCTGTTCTAAGGACGTACCTCTATTATTGAATCCCAAAAATCCTATGAAGAAGAGTATTAGTATCCTCATTTCAAAAATGAAGAAGCTGAGATATAGAGAAATCAAATGATTTGACCAAGGCCACATAGCTAATCAGCATCTGAGCCAAGATTCTAATCCAAGTACCACAGAATACTATAAATACACTAATAGAGATATTTCTAGCATGTTACGAAAGTACTTCTGTTACCGTAGGTATTGGAGGGTGTAGAGAGACACCTAACTCTGCCTGCACTGTGTCTTGGGTTTGCGTGATGTGAAGACCTTTGGAGGACAAGTTCTATGTAGCATGTAGAGTGAGATGCAGGAGATGTCAGGAGATAAGACTGGAGACTGGGAGAGGCTGGAACAGAGCTTGCCATGAATGCCATGCATGGGGGCCGTACAGGTGCCCTACCCAAATCCCCCTTCAAGAGAGAAGCAGCAGCAAGGAATAGAGTTAGCTGACAGCCTCCAGTTGGAGGACTGCCTCAGCTTTCAGAACTGTTAGCAGACATGCTTTGGCCTTCAAGAAGAGTGTCAGTGAGAGCTTTAAAGGCAAGTGAGGAAAATGTAACTATTGGAAGCCAGAAGAAAGGAGACCCTTTTATGGAGTGGCAGAAAGTTTAGAAACACTGCCACCTATGGTTAACATGGAAAGGAGAAAACACATTCAAGGAAATGAATGTTCCAGCCATTGATATTTCCTTCCACACGGAGTGTTGAAACTGCTGCCCGGTTCTCTTTGCTGCTCATAGTAAAATGTGAAGGGCAGACAACAGCTAAAGGAAGAACTGCTAAATATAAAGGAGCCAAAACTTGCTGGGTTCAGTAATAAAATTGCTTCTTAAACCCAGCCTCTCCAAAGTTCTCAAATTAAGAAAGGGCTTCAGAGCAAAAATCAAATCCAGGGACAGTGAAAGTATAAAATTATTTGCTAATATCCTAGAAGGATCTCAGGTAGTGCTTCAGAGACTTTGGTCAGACAAAAATCTCTCTAATGATATTAAGGGTGATGTCCCATGTAAATAAAGCGCAAAGCTGAAAGAGATTTATCTCAAAAAGATTTATGGTTGTGGCTTTTTACTAATGGAGTGGATTATAACATTGATTCATAAGGAGAAAAGACAATCATAATTTTTAAACATTCTAACCATGTTAGAAGATTTAACTTCATTCATAAATTCTATTTATGTCTCTTTATGTCTATTTTTATTAGAATAGCACTTCATGAGTGGTTCATATTTTTCTGCCAGAATTTATAAAAATTTACAGTTTTTTTATCTTCTTGGAAATTTCACTTCTTCCATGGATGAATTATCTTGAACTTCTTCCTCTTACATTTAGTCCTGTGAATCTATGACCAGTTCTCTAATATCCAACTTGCCAGCAAACATCAAATTCATTCTGTCATGTAACAATTAACATGTGGATAATACTTTTTGCTCTCAAAACACTTGTTATGCTAAATTTTTGCTTTATAAAAGAATAACAAAACAAGTTGACAGTTATTGTTTCCTGTATGACAAATATTGTACTTGTCAAGAATTGTAAAGGGTCTGAGTTTTATCCAACTTTAGGTTGACCAGTTGGCAGAAGACATAAGACTTCTGGTCAGAGATGAAGGAGATCTGGAGGAAGATGTTATTATCTTCCTTATACTGGGCAGTAAACATGCCTACCCTTTGCTCTGGAGGGAGATACATCTTTACCTTCCAAAGCAGTTCTCTACATAAACATCCTTAAAAAGATAGTTCAGAACAAAAGGCAGTGACTGCCCCTGCTCACTAGACAGGCAGAAATGTGAGAGACCATGGAAAATTGTCTTCCAGCAGTGCTAAGTATGCTGAAGGATTTGTCTACCTCAAGCCTGACAATACCATGAGGTAGATATTAGTATCATCATCATTTTATTTTTTTTTTATCACCATCATTTTAAAGAGGAAAAAGCCAGCACTCAGAGAGGTTAAGGGTCTTCCTGTCGTTACACAACTGAATATAGTCAGGATTTGAACCTCAGTATCCTGATTTTAAATCTCATTCCCAAGCACTGTAAGTTTTATATTGACCTCAGGAAGCTAGTGTGATTCTCCAAGTCTCACATCAGAGGATGCTAAAGCACAAAGAGATTACTGCCTTGATTCTGTAAGTAGCTTAGAGTCCTGACTAAATCCCAGATGTTTTAGCCTCCTAATCTACTACCCCTTCCACCATAACTCATTTCATCACCTAAAAATATTTAGGGCCACCGGGTGGCAGCTATAGTGCTGTTATCTATAAACACATGTCAAAGCAGCGATGTCCGGAGCACACATGTCTACATGGGGAACCATCCAAGAACTGTAACATTAACGGGTCTACTCATGCTTTGAAACTGTCCTAAAAATGTGTTAATGGTGAAACAAAATTCTCTTAAAAATTAATCCTACTTTTATGTCTAAAAGTTATGTCTAAAAGTTACATAAAACAGGAAAATATTTTAAATCCCTCAAAAACATAATGTTTATTCTAGATTTGAAACATCCAAGGTCAAAGGCACAACTTTTAGAGCCTGAATAATAATAATGACCTGAGTGCTGAACACATTCATCAGGTGTTTTGTGTTTTTTGTTTTTTGTTTTTTTCCTTTGGGGGACAAAGGTACAAGAACTCCCTGAAGTTAAACTGTTATTTGCACTGCATTCCTTCAAGGCAACACACCCACCACAGTCACAGTAATTTGCATTAATTAATTTAGTTTATGTAACTATTCTTGGATGGGGCAAGCCAACTTTGCCTTATTCCTTTTCTAAAAGGATAATGTTTTCCATGCATCACAGTAGTTGAATTAATTGTGCTATTTTGTGTGTGTGTGAAAAGTCAGCAATAAATTCTTGTACCAAAGTTATTCTATAAGCTCTTGAAAGCAAAGACCATGCCTTAGTCCGTTTTGTAATGACAGTAGTGTCTAACAATTCAAGGGGGAAAGTAAAGTCTTTTCAACAGATGGGTGCTGGAACAACTGGACATCTGTTTGGAAAAAACCTCAACCCCTACCTCATGCTACACTCAAAGACTGAGATGGACCACAGTCATAAGCATAAAAGCCAAGAATATAAAGCCAGAGACTGAACATAATAGTTAAAACTATAAGGAAAACAGAATATTTCTGTGACTTGTAGAAAGACAAATATTTCTTAGGTGAGACACAAAAGGCACTAACTATAAAAGAAAAAGCTGGTAAATCAGACGTCACTAAAATTTAAAAGTTTCTTACCAAAGACACCATGAAGAAAATGAATAAACAAACTACAGACTTGGAGACAATATTAATAATACATATAATTGACAAATGGCTTGTATTCAATACTAAAAAGAAAATGACTTTTAAAAATTGTATATTGGCATAAAGGAATATAGCAATGACCAATGCCCCAATGAAAACATGGTCAATGCCATTAGTCATCAGGGAAATGCAAATTAAAATCACAATGCGAAATCACTCCCTGACCACCCACCCCTAGGAAATGACTGAAATGAAAAAGACTGATAACATCAAGTGTTGGTGAGGATATGGAGCAAGTAGACTGTTACACAGTGCTAGTGGGGGTGTAAAATGGTACAACCTCTGGAAAATTGGCAGTTTCTTAAGGAGTTATATAGCCATCTTAGGACCTAGCAATTTCAATCCTGGGAATTTATCCAAGAGAAATAGAAAATAGGTGCCACAAAAATCTTTGCATAAAAATGATAACAGCAGCTTAATTCATAATAGCTAAAAACTGGTAAGAGCCCATGTGTCCAAAAACAGGAGAAAGGATAAACAATTCATACATTCATAAAATTGAGTATGACTCAGCAAAAGGAACTATCCGTACATGCAGCGACATGGATGAATCTCAAGAACAATAATGCTAAATGAAAGAAGCCAGGCACAAGAGTGTATTTTAGATGATTCCATTTACATAAAATTCTAGGACAAACAAAATTAACCTACTGTGATAGAAATAAAATAGTGGACGGGGTGCCTGGTTGGCTCAGTCAGTTAAGCGTCCGACTTCGGCTCAGGTCATGATCTCATGGTTTGTGGGTTCAAGCCCCACATGGGGCTCTGTGCTGACAGCTCGGAGCCTGGAGCCTGCTTCGGCTTCTGTGTCTCCCTCTGTCTGTGCTTCTCTCTGCTCACGCTCTGTATCTCTCTCCTTCGAGGATAAACATTAAAAATTTTTTAAAAAGAAAAAAAAAATAGTGGTTGCTTGGAATGGAGGAGATTGACTGAAAAAAGACAAAGGGGAACTTTTCCAGTGTGATAAAATTATTCTGTATCTTGGTGAGGGTGTGGGTTTTGTGGAGGTATGGCATTTATCATCATTTTCTAAGTTGTGTATTTAAGATCCATGGTATGTAAGTTATACTTCAACTCCTCAATTTAGAAAAGGTTTGAAAAACAAAAGAATGATATCTCTGGAGATAAACTGAACTTGAAGCTTGACTGCCTCTCCACCAGCTGTAAAAAGGTGGTAATACAGACCCACTTTATGGTATTGTCCTGAAGGCTGAGATACTGCCAGGGAGTCCTTAGAAGAGCACCTAGCAAGGAGTCAGCCTTAACTGCGTGGATTTGTCTCCTTGGTGCCTAGCAAAGAACAAGCATACCAACAGGGACTGACAGGTGTTTGTTGAATTAAATTAATGCCATTTTAGAAAATTTTGTGGGAATACTCATGTGGCCGCTGCCCTTCGGGCAAACTTAATTCTAATCTGGAGAAGAGCTTATGTTTGCAATTGAGAAAATTTGGGTGCCAGTAAAAAGCACCCAGAAAAGCATTTTATATCCTCTCCTACTGCAAGCTTTTTCCTCCAAGACAAAGAGTGTGGAGCCTCACAGAGTCTGCCTGTGTAAATATTTGTCTATTCTGGAGAAAGAGACCATGGAAATTTATCTGTATTGCAAATCAAAACTCCAATCTAGTTTCACAGTTTGAATGTTACTTAAATGTTTACTTGCAAGACACTTGTTTATGTTTTTATAATACATTAGAGGATAATTTGATTAAGCTGATATTTTTACTCATGTAGAAAGAAGAGTCATGGAAAAGCCTCTCCCTAATTTTTTATATTAAATAAATATATGATTTAAAGAGATAGTAATTCATACGTGAGGAAACTAACTCTAGTGTTATTACATACAATACATTACAAAAGAGTGTGGAAGCACATGGGTTCTGGAGCCAAACAGCCTGTATTCACACCCCAGCTCCATGAGTATGATGAGTAAATTTGGGCTTGTGGCTTACCTTGTGTCGCAATTCTTCTGTAAAATGGGGATGAAATGATACTTAATACAGGGTTAACGTGAGACTGGAAGAAGTTATATATGTAAAGTATAAGAACGAGACTTGGCCTTGAGTAAGCACTCCATCAATATTACCTATTACTATGATGGTTACAAACAGAACCGCTGTCTGCTAACAATAATGAACACGGTACAATAACAAGTAAAAGCAGAATGTGTTCCACCATAATAATAGAAAAGTAGATTCTAGAGGGTACTTGGAAAGATATAATTGCTACAGTTAAAACCTGAGTTCTAGAAAAGCTAGAACTGGTTCTCACCACCATATTTTAATGACGAAATTAGAAGACTCCAATATAGTTAAAATAACAGAAAAAGCCAAAATAGAGGAGTCTTTCTTTATAAGACACATCTATCTCAGTCACAGCTGTTGTGGATTATTGTTGATCTAAAATTATGACCTCAGAGACTGTCCACCTCATATTCTAAAGAACTGTCACATAAAATATCTTATAATATTCTCATTACAGTCTTATGAGTCAGAAAAGAGGGAGTGAGTCCTCCTATCTCCATTTTCCAGATGAAAAACCCCGAGTTGTCTGTGTGTGATTCACACACATGAGCCAGTCTTTTTTTTTTTTCTAATTTTTTTTTAACATTTATTCATTTTTGAGAGACAGAGAGAGAGCGTGAGCGGAGGAGGGGCAGAGAGAGAGGGAGACACAGAATCTGAAGCAGGCTCCAGGCTCTGAGCTGTCTGTGAGCACAGAGCCCGACGCGGGGCTCAAGCCCACGAACCATGAGATCGTGACCTGAGCCGAAGTCAAATGCTTAACTGACTGAGCCACCCAGGTGCCCCGAGCCAGTCTTCTTATTAGAGGAGAGCATTTCTTTCCCCTTTTGTTACATAGCAGGCTATGATTTTGCTAAAATCAGCGGCCACATATGGTTGGGCATGTTTCAAAATATCTTTTGTTATTTATTATCATTATTATCATCACTATTATAAAAGCAATGCATGACCAAAGCAGAACATTTTGAAAATATAGAATACTGAAAAGATGTCCCATCACCCAAAGAGGACAATTAACCAGCTAGTGTATTTTTAAATTTTTTTCTTTGCACATTTTATTTGTATTGTATTGTATTGTATTGTATTGTATTTTAGAGACAGCATTGCAAGCAGGGGAGAGGGACAGAGGGAGATTGAGAGAGAGAGTCCTAAGCAGACTCCACACTCAGTGCAGGGCCCAACTCAGGGCTGAATCCCACAACACAACCCTGGGATCATGACCTGAGTCAGAGTCAAGAGTCAGACACTCAACCTACTGAGCCACCCAGGCGTTCCTCTTTGCACATTTTAAAATAGTTATGATCATGAATATGTATAATTACATCCCCTGATTTCTCAGTTTAACGTTATACCAAAAGTATTTTCATGTCACCTTTTTAAAGAATCTGCTTTTGAACAATCTGAACCCTGAAGCATAGATAAAGATGTTTATCTCTTAGGACTGTGAGATTTCATAACCCTTTTCAGTTTGATCCCTAAACTTTTATCCAGATTTAACTCACAAGGTAATAATATTAATGTCCCATAAATCAATTCTTCATAATGATATTAGCAATATTAGTGACTAGTCATTAGAGAGCTATTAATAAGAATTTATTAATTTGATTTTATTTTCTACTATAGATCTCCATTTGGTAATTCTATTAGAACCAAGAGTCACTTTCAAAGAAACTTAGAAAAATGTGTAGAGAAATAGAATCTCAATGTTTAAGACAATTTCTAGCTATTAGTCTTACTCATAAGGACTAAATTAGTGGCTAAAATAGAGTAAATAAATACTGCTGTACAGGTTTACACGGTGCCTGTCATGGTGTACATAATAAGAAGGACTCCACAACTATTGTTAAATTAAACTAATATTTTTCCCCAATCCATCCTATAATATTCCTTTTATTCTCTAATAGAAATGTTTGAAATATTAGATAAACAATAGGTAAACAAAAAATAGCCATATAATAAAAAATTACATGACTTTTCCTCTTCGTGTCTGTTTTTTATCACTCATATTTTTAGTCTCATAAGCACCAAAATGTATTTACATTTCAACAAAAGCAATGCTAAAATCATTTAAATGCTGCCACAGCATTTTTCCTTTTTATCAAAAAAAAAAATCTCAGTTATCTTTATTTATAATTTGCTTTGGCAAATACTTGAGCATGTGATATTGGTCAATAGGAATTCCTGGCACAAATTTAGCATCGAGTTGCCTCTCACGCCAAAAGGCTTATAAGTCATTTCCCTGGCCAAAGACCCAATTCTTTCATCCTGAGAAATACAGCCTCTCCTGCAGCCCTGATGGACATAACTGGTGAACTAATGACCTAGGCTTACTGGGTGAACAAGAATTTAGGAAATCAACTTGATCAGAGCCTCAGGCTTGTGTCACACACAAAAGTATGAAAGACCTCACTGCCCACAGATACCCCTTGAGAAGGGTCTCAGTTCCCTGATTTCAATCTGGCAACCACATTTACCGGGCATTTGCCATGTGTAGAGCGCCGTGCAAAGCACTGTGGGAAGATACAAAAAAGGAAGAGATAGACTTACTGAAAGGAGTTTACATTTTAAGAACCCAAGACAAATACCCATAGAACCTAAACAAAGTCAAGATCAAAGTCTACAAAACATATCACAGTTAAACTAAGAGACCAAATCCACTAGGCGACCCCAATAACTGGTGCCTTCATCATTTCTTTCTAGATTAAGAAAATTTGGAAGCTGTTCTCCCTAATTAATTAAACCACTGCTACCTCATAAAGATGCCAGTGCCCCTCTTCTACTCCTGAAGAGCCTGATGAAGGGCTGAAAAGAGAACAGAGCAGGTTGACTGTGGCAGAGCATGGAGCATTGATATGCTCACAGAAACAGGGCAGGTTGGTAGGTTTTGTCACTCAGCCCCAGTATCTCTGACAGCACCATCAGTCTCTCAGTTTATGAAACTAACTCTCCTCACTCCTTCAACACACATACTGCCTGCCACCCTCCCTCCAGCGCTCATAGAGAGCCATTACACGTTACACAGGGTAAACAAGTCAATTGACCCTAAGTCAACCAATAAAGTGCCATTCCATCAAAAACTCAAGTATAGAGTAAAAAGCCAAATTCAATAAATGTGAAAAGGCTGAACAGCTGAAGGCACACAAAGCAAATAATCTGGACCTAAGAAGCCCAGAGGCTTCTGAGCTTACCAAGAATAATTCTTTGTGGTGAAAGGTCCAGGCTTCTTGACGATGTTGTAAGTAAGTGGGACCAGCTCTCCAGGAAATCTGGTGGTAGTGTGGTTAGCCTGTTGCTTGATAAATCCAAGTAGACAAGGTTCTTCAGGTACCTGACCACCTCGTTAGGCACACTGGTTATTCTGTTGTTGTGCAAATCCAGGGTCCTCAGCTGGGGCATGTCCAGCAGAGATGCCCAAGGGAAAGCGGCCAGAGAATTTCCATCCAAGCGCAACTCATGCAGCTGCTTTAGGTTGTAAAAGCTGCTGGCATCAAGGCTGGCCACGGAATTGTAAGTCACCCAGAGGTACTGGAGCTCCACCAGGTAGTAGAAGGCCTCTGCGGGGATTCTGCGGATGACAGTCTTCTCTATACGTAGCTTCACAGTTTCCACAGGGAAGTTCATAGGGACCTCGTTCATATCCAGGTCATTACATAGCACCGACCTAGTGTCACAAAAGCAGTGGAAGGAAACCTGCTTTCCAAGACCCACGTGAAAAAATAATACTTGAAACATGCATCAGTTTTTCATTTCCTACTCGTTTTCACAAAATACCTGTTCAGCCTGGCTGACCTATTCATAATTCATCATCACCATCATCTTCTTCTTTTAGGTTGAATCATATGAAATGGCCATTTTAGTAGGATAAAAATGATCAAATATCAGCAATTTCATGTGTTTCAACCTACTATTGATGGAACTCTTTATGTGTCAGACCTGTGCAACACACATCACATCCACCTAATTTATCAACAGCCCTATAAGGTAGATACTGGGTAATAGGTAAGGGCACCGGCTCTGGAGTCAGGCTGATCCAGGTTCAGATCTAAGCTCTGCCACTTCCTTTGTGGACATGAAAAGCCACGTCAGTCCCTCAACTTCATTTTCCCACATGGCACTGTTAGGATGATTAATTGAAATGGGTGTAAAATTTTATACCTTCCTGGCACATAATAATGGGTGTTTGCCATTTTTTATCATTAATCTCATTTTTACAGAGAAAATAACTGAGGCCCACCAATGTGTGGTAGCTGCTGAAGGTCATATAGCCAGTGGGTTACACAGCCACCTATTAAACCCACATCTGTCCAACTCTAGAGTACACACTTTTAACCACTTTAGGAAATGACCCATATTTTTAAAATCCCCTGTTAACGTTATAAATTGATCCCTTTTAAATAACTTAATTTTAAAAAGGAAGGAAGGAGAAAGAAAAAAAAGCCAGGTGTTCAAACTAGATGCTTAAAGTTGAACTCTATTTTAATGTGACCGGTGAGTTCCTTTCAGCCTAAGGAATAAACCAGAAACTGCAAGTTTATTTCTTTTACCACTCACTAACTTAAGTGACCTTGAGTAAGTCACATTGTGATCTCGTTTAATGGCATTTGTAAAACAGGCATAGAAAAACAAGCCTGTCCCCTCTGTGGATATAAAGTATGAAGAATCAGAGAATTTAGATTCATTTTAACCTGAAAAAAGACTTATTTATCCCTCATTCATACTCACTCTCACTGGATTGCTGAAAAATGAACAATAAAAATTTTGCAAAGCATAGTCTAAATTACAGTCTATTATACTTGTAGTACATAATAACAATGAAACAGCCATTTGGTAAAAACAGGACATTAAATCAGTGAATTTTAAAAGCCAGTGTATAATGTAAAGGGAAGTAGGTAGCAGAAAGCTGGAGTGCGCTGACAATATCATCTCCTTTCTGTAACTTTAGGAGAAGACTATGGAATCATTGGAATGCTCTAGGAACACCTCTTTTTCTTCATCTCTATTCCAAATTACAACTTTCAGTGCTATTTTATACCAGAATGGTAAGTCAGCATTCCAGTGTAATGGAAAAAAGCCTGGATAGGAAGCTGAAAGACGTAGCATCTTTATCAACCAGTCACTGCGTCAACTCAGTGTTGTGACCTTGGACAAGTCATTTAATCTCTGTATGGTTGTGTTTCTTTGTTTATAAAAGGACAGCAGTCAAACTAGATTATTTCTAGAGTCCTTGCCAGGCATAATGTGCTATGGTTTTTATAAAATCAATAATGGGGTTATCATGGGGAAAAAAATAAACATTTCTGTGACTGTTTTCTCAAAATTACGGAGCCCCTAGTCATTAACGGCTTCATATCTTTTGCCAAGTAGGTCTTTAATTTGTTACATTCTTTCCTTGTCTTAACCTACTTAGTGAATATCCCAAAAAGATACAGAGTTGGTTAAGTAAAGTTCAAACAATAACAAATCAAATTACTCAAAAATATATTTTACTTGTTATTGTTTATTTGTTTAAAGTTGTAAGATATAGTGGCCTGGGTTGCTCAGCTTGTTAAGCATCTGACTTTGGCTCAGGTCATGATCTCAAGGTTCATGGGTTTGAGGCCTGCATCAGGCTCTGTGCTGACAGCTCAGAGCCTGGAGCCTGCGTGGGATTCTGTGTCTCCCTCTCTCTCTCTCTCTGCCCCTCCCCTTCTCGTACTCTGTCTCTCTCTCTCTCTCTCTCTCAAAAATAAACATTAAAAAATAAAAATTAAAAAAATAGTTTTAAGACATAAATTGGGCGATTCTTTTAACTAATTATTTTCAATGAGAGGCTCACTGTTCACTTCAACCAAGCCACAAAATAATCTGGTTGTTATTAAATATCCTCCCCCCCCCACCTCCCCCCACCAAAATCAAGTTCTACCAGGTTTAGCTAACAACAGTTCTGTTTTGCATTTAACTTATATCTCAAAGGACTCACTACATTATTAGTATGTAAGTATTCTCACTCCACAGGTAGATGTTAAAGCAGCCCAGAGATTAACTTCAGTGAGGCCCCCCAGTGTCTGCAATAGACAAGGCTGATTTGTATCTTTCCAACTTTTCTTTGTAAACTCCAGTACCTTAAAATGAAAATTCTAACTATGAACATCTCTAAATTCACTCTTGTGATCTTCCTTCCTACTTTTTAAGGTCTAGCCAGAAGGCATGAAAAAGAAATGGGAAATCAGGGAAGCAAATGCTCTGGTACCTCCTAGATTGGCCCTCCCTCTCATGCCTTCTGTAAACAAGCTGAGCTGGCCACACACATTTCAGTGGTTTGACCTAAAAGGGACATGTTGTGAATATGAGTGCAGTGAAGATTTTGGTTACACAGAATGTGTTTGAGAGTCTCAGATAATTTGAGAGGGTTTTAAGAGCTGAATTGCTCAAAATGAAAACAATGGAGTGAGCAACTGGTATTAACACAATTAAGCTAAAGCTTAGGTAAATTAAAACCTTCTGTCCTCTGATACCTGGTGAACAATTTGCTTTCAAAATAAGGCTGCCTAGTTGGAGTCCTTTTCCAAAAAAATCATTAGAACACAATAGCAAGGAGAGGAGCATACCTTGATCCTGTGCCGTCATTTCTGCCATGATAATCGCAGGTGCACTGTGAAGGACATGAACAGCTCACTCCCTCCAAAAAGCTAATGAGCACAATGCACAGGCATGCTGAAAGACGCATCGCTCCTTGTAGAGGTTATTTGAACAGAAAGTAAAAACCAAATCCTAAACTTCAGAAACTGGTGTGCCAGGAATGCAAACAGCCATTTAGTAACAGCAGATTAGATGGGATTAGCTGAGATCTGTAGTTACTTAACCTTCAAGTGTATTTTACAGGGGATCAATCGACCTAGGCTTTGAAAATGGTTTCAGCAAAGTAACACATTCCAAGGAATATGAAAATCAAGCACATGTCAAGAAAATTTCAATAGTTGCCCATCTCCGGATTTGCGAGGAAATGCCTATTAAATCCTTTTCCTATGAATGTAATTGCTACTATACTGTGAAGATACACTTAACGTTTAAAACAATTCAATGTTTTAGGGGTGCTAGAAAATACTGCAGCTTATTTATATAACATTATAAATTATAGTTTTTGCATTTGTGATCTCCAAAAACAAGGTAAACAAAACCTAGTACCTAGATTTTTTAGGCAAAATGCTTCAATCCACCACTGAGTAGCAGGACCCAGGCTCTGGTGAGAATGTCTCCTGCAGCTCTCCCACGTCACCTCAGTACAGCATGTTTGTTTGTAATGAAGGCCATTATCTCGGTTTAAGAATATATTTTATTCTACATTAGTTTCCCAAGTTACGGGCATCAAGCCAGATCTGAAGATCCATTTCTTTTAGCAAAATTAGGCTCTATCAGAAAACAAAAATGTAATTCAATAATTAAAAACTACCTCCAATCACAGAAGATGGAAAATCCTCATCGACAGTTGATAGTCATGGATTTAGTGGCGCGCGTGTGTGTGTGTATGTGTGTGTGTATTGATTGGCCTTGCCTGATCTCTCTCACACACACACACACACACACACACACATGCACACACACATAATTTAATCTTGCTATTATTGTATTGGGTAGTTCTATCAATCATCTTTAAACCAAAAAAAACTTTTTCAAAAGGAAATTCTATAAAAGTAAGAATATTATGGGAAGTTTTATTTAAAACTGATAGAATGCATATAGAAACAATAAAGTCAGCAAAATGTGCTCAATTAAAATAAAATACTGCAGATTTTAAATGTCCATTATTTAAACAATATTACATTATCATACTATGCTTAATGGTTATTTCAAACAACAAATACATGAGTCTACAAATGCATTCCACATTCAACAGTTTTTTTATTGAGTGCCTACTATGTACCAAGCAACATGCAGTTATGTGCTAAGAATACATCAAAGAGCAAGCATACAGCTATCAATAGCCATTTCAGTTAAGCAAGACAATAAGTTCTACAGATCTGCTGTGCAATACTGTAGTCACAGTTACCAATACTATATTGTACACTTAAAAACTGGTTGAAAGGATAGATTGCATGCTGTGTTCTTGCCACTATGAAGTAAGTTTCAGACAAAATAGGAACAAAAGAACAAAACACAAAAAACCCACTCTGATTAAATTAAGTCTAGTGGCAAATATATGGAAATATATATACAGAAAAATGTTAATTGAAAATGCAGAATACATAATAATATACAGAAATTATATTGCTATATAAAGTAAATATGTGCATCAACTAATGTGATTTAGAAGCAAGTGTTTAATATTCATTTGATTATTTTTGTTAAATAGTATGTTAATATTTGCATTAAAATTTTAAAAGAGTGAAATGCTAAAAATGTTTTCCATCTAGTTCCATCTAGGAACATCCAACAACTCATTTCTGTAATTTACTTACTGAAGACTATTTATTATTATTAATTTATTTCAATATTAAAATAATGGCTACTTCTAGTCTAATGGAGGACCCAGGCAAGTTACTTGGTCATTGATACAGTGTAATGAATGCCATGATTGGGAGAAATAGAATGGGCCTTAATCTCATGTGCCTAGCTTCATCAAAGGAGATGGACATAAGTTTACATAAAGGGCATAAAGAAACATTCACTACAGTAGCCATCCCACAAATAGAAGAAATAGGAGAAACACTTGAGGCATTTAGGGTCTAATAGGACAATAATCTATGTATCTGATCTAAACACGATCATATTTAAAATAAAACTAAATCATTGGAGAAAAAAGTAAATAAAAAAATTTTGATACTGTGTGCTTTTTCTCTTATTTCACTTTCTTCCAGAAGTCAGTGGGTTTTGAGATACATCCATTGGTAAAATACTTGTCACGGGCATAGGTTGGTGATTCTCACATTTGAACATGGCAAACATCGCCTTCCGAAATCTACAGTAAAAAAGGGGAAATCTGGCATTATCCTATAATGATTTGGAACTATTAAAGCATTTTCAAATATGCTAAGATGCCTCTACTAATTGACATCTCCAAATAAATTTCTGCCTCCAACTTTAAAAGCATTCATAAATGTATAAGGTATATGGTACAGTTAAAGACCAGTTTTACACCACTGATTATAAATATTGAAGGCATTTAATACAAATCAATAATTATGCCTGTTTAAGATGACACTTCTAATGTCAATTACAGTTTACTTGAACCAAGGATGTGTGTTTCATGCATTTGTTCTTCTGAACAAAGGCCAGTTGAAATTAAGGGGAGCTTGAAAATGACGAATCTTTCCAAAAGAACTACCAATAGGCTCTGAATTTAAAATGTGTTCTTGGGGCGCCTGGGTGGCTCAGTCGGTTAAACCTCTGACTCTTGATTTCAGCTCAAGTCGTGATCTCACAGTTCGTGAAATAAAGCCCTGCATCAGGCTCAACGCTGACAGCGAGAAGCCTACTTGAGATTCTTTCTCTGACTTTCCCCTGCTAACTTATGCATGCAAAGTTCTCTCAAAATAAATAAAAATGTGTTCGTTATTCTTATGTGGTCTGTTTGCTCTTAAAAGTTTTTATGTTTCCCTGTATTCCTGTAGCTAAAGCTGCTCTACCAAACATGTGCCTAAATAACGTAAGTTTAATAGAAGCATCGCTGGCATTCCAGGATCAAATTACCTGACCTCTACTGAGATTTTTCTTATCAAATATTTAAGGACAATAAATTAGTTATTCTACCTTTCTGCAGTAACAGGAAATAAAATAATCTAAGCCTCACAGAGGAAATATTGCTGAGTCCCAACAAGGGGGGAGAGGGGAGAGTGGGGGATTCTTTATTATCCTGAATGACTACCCACCCCTGAAGTCCTTTTATTTTAGCACTGGGTTTTTCTCTTGCATCTGAATGTCTTCTGTTCTAATATACAACTATGCTACCCACTTATGGAGTTCAACGTTGTCTTCTTCACCTTGTCCCTTTTCTGGTAATAGAATCACTCTTTTCTTTGGAAAATCAATTCCATGTATTTTGGGTGGGGTAACCACGAGAACTAAGCTGAGCCCACTAACAACTTTCCAGCAGCTTTTCGATCAGGGAGCTGTCTGAGATGAAACTCGAGTTTGGAAAAGCTTAGATAGTAGAACTTGGGTCTTGTGTTGCTGTGATCATCTCACCTCCATGTGGGAAGAGGCTCTCACAGAACTGGAGCTCTAGGCATTTAAGGGCCTAGATGCTTCTCCAGTTGCATAAGCCTAATAATTTTTACACTAGTTTGAAGTGAATTTCTGTCACTCTCCAACCCCCCTAAATTTTTTTTTAACATTCTTTCTATATCTGTTTTTTTTAAGCATTTTAGACATTACTTACTTTTTATTAGCAACCACATAAATACAGGGATTGTAGAATGTAGAAGATTTTGCAAATAGTGGAGCTATGATGGCCATTGAGGGAGGGATCTTCTTTGGGTCACCAAAAGAAGCCCATAAGCACACGATGGAATAAGGGGACCACGCCACCAGAAACATAAATATCATTATCACAGACATCTGTAAAATAAATCAATATTTGGCAAACCCAACATCTAAAATATTGAAATTTTTTAAATTTTTTAATGTTTATTTTTGAGAGAGAGAGAGAGAACAGGAAAGGGGCAGAGAGAGAGGGAGAGAGAAAGAAGACAGAGAATCTGAAACAGGCTCCAGGCTCCAAGCCATCAGCACAGAACCTGATGTGGGGCTCAAACTCACGAACTGTCAGATCGTGACCTGAGCTGAAGTCGGATGCTAAACTGGCTGAGCCACCCAGGCACCCCAAAAACTGAATTTTTCCAAACCTCATTGTACTTTGCTTATGTGCCTGAAGTCCTTTATGATAACAAGAACTTGTTAAATGAGTAGAATGTTATACAGATGTAAAGGGTGTCCTCTTTACCTGGGAAAGGAAGAATACAAAAGCTGGCTTTGAGGAAAGGCACATGAAAACCCACTCTTAACCCATTTCTAGTAATTGTGCTATGGACTGCTGGCATTGTGCTTTTTCCTCTCACTCTCATTATTTGCTAATCTAAAAACTAACTTTCTCACTTTCTCAGTTCAATCTTGAAAAGACCAAAGTCCTATATCGAGTTCATTGTATTGTAATACAGAAGCTCCACATAGATGTACAGTGCAGATAGTTTTGTAACGCAGCTCCCTTGCATCTCCTTTATATAAAAAATTATAATTTTTACATTGTTCCTTATTGATTGTCCACTAAAATGATAGAGGTTTAAAAACATCTAAACCCTTAAGGCCTGAGAATCACAGATTAGACAATAGCCTTGTAAAAATTAAAACTGAATAACCATTGGGCAAGCAGCAAATTATTTATCAGACACAAGAATAATTTAAAAATAAATTTAAAAAACTTTTAAAAGTACCATCAGTGAGGGAACATGAAATAGAGACTAATCCATTACGCAGAACTTCAGAAAGTCCCTGGAATTGGAGGTAACAGCTAGCTCTGAATGTAGGGCAGCACATGGAACTTAAAATAGCAGAACTCATTGAAATCTGCAAAAACAGACAAACTTCTGAATCCCCTTACCATTCCACCATGCAACTGCCCCAACCTCTCCCCAGAAGAATCCCAGAGCTTCAGTCTAAGAGGTAGGAAACTATAGGATCTTGGGCTTAGCAGAGAGCTGGAGCACTGTAAGAAAGAGGGGTGCTGCATGCTGTCTGTCCCCTCCCTGCTCTGAGCCATGAGAATCTGGGAAACAGACTTGTGCTTCCCACTAAGGAACATGAAAGAATCTCCTTGGGAACTGACCAGCCCAGAAGAAAATACCTGGAGATACAGAGTGTCAGAAATTCCCCCCAAGGGAACATCCCAGTGAGGAGCATGTCCAGAGCTCACAATCAGCTTTTTAGTGTATCACTTTTAAATATGCAGGAGACAGTCACTGATCACCAGATATTGAGGAAACAAACTGACAGGCAGAGACAAAAATGGTGTGTGTGTGTGTGTGTGTGTGTGTGTGTGTGTGTGTGTGTGTATCTAATGTATATATATAAATTATATACATATATATGTACATAAACACACACACCCATAGAAAGAATGAAACTTTGCCATTTGCAACATGGATGGACCCAGAGGGTATTATATTATGCTAAGTGAAATAAGTCAGACAGAGAAAGACAAATACCATATGGTTCCACCTACATGTGGAATCTAAGAAACAAAACCAAATGAACAAACAGACAGAAATAGACTCATCAATATGGAAAGTGTGGTTGCCAGAGGGGAGGAACATAGGGGATGAGTAAAATAGGTGAGGAGAATTAAGAGGTACAAACTTCCAGTTATAAAATAAATAAGTCATAGAGGTGAAAATACAGCATAGGGAACATAGTCGATAATATTATAATGACATTTAATGGTGACAGATAGTAACTACAATTATTGTGGTGAACAATGTATCATGTAGAGAATCATTGAATCACTATGTTGTGCACCTGAAACTAATATAACATTGTATGCCAACTATACTTCAATGATAATTCTTTTTTTAAAAAAGATACCAAAAAATGATGCAGAAATTCAGGGGAAACAAAAAAATATGTGATGAACAGAAATGAGAGAAGATACACATCCATAAAACAAGAAGAGGGGGCTATTGAAAAGGAGTAGAGGGTGTAAACTAATTCTTTTTATCTATAAAAATGGGCTTTCTCCTATGCCCTATCTATAAAAGAAAGAGGAGAATTTTTAAAATGCAATAGAAAAGTTGAACAATGTGATTAGCCGGGATTGGGGTACTGAGGTGAGCCATGCAAGGGCAGGGTGAGATCCTATCTTTATTTAAAATTTTATATTTTGTTCAGTGAGTTTCTGACATTAATTTTGATTTTTTTTAAAAAAATGCTACATTAACTGGAGCACCTGGGTGGCTCAGTCAGTTAAGCATCGGACTTCGGCTCAGGTCACGATCTCACGGTTGGTGAGTTCGAGCCCCGTGTCAGGCTCTGTGCTAACAGCTTGGAGCCTGGAGCTTGCTTGGGATTCTGTGTCTCCCTCTGTACACCTCCCCCACACTCACTGTGTGTCTCTGTCTCAAAAATAAATAAGCATTAAAAAAAATAATAAAAATACATTAACTACTTTGTGTGTTGGAGGGGGGGGATTACTGAGTTTTGTGGTGCCTGATTAAATTTTGCACCCAAGTCTTGAGCCTCATTTTTCTCACCCAACCCCAGACATAGACATGGTTGAGGAAATCTCTCAGAAAGAAACAAACGGAAACAAAGCCCAAGACAGAGACAACATAGGAGAGAAAATTTAAGAAAATTGGAAGGTAAATCCAGGAAATTTAATATTAAAAAAAAAAAGGACTTCCAGAAAAAGAGAACAGGAAAAACAAAACAGAGAGAGGAAATCGCCAGAGAAATAATACAAGAAGTCTCCCAGAAGGGGAGGACCTGAGTCTTCATATTGAAAGAACTCACCAAGTACCCAGCACATGGTGAATAAAGAGCCCCATCAAGGCACATCTGCATGAAATTCAGAAAATTGGAGACACAGAAATGATCCTGCAAGCTTCCAGAGAGAATGCATAGATCACTACAAAGGGACTGTCACAAGCATGCTGTCAGCCTTCGTAATAGCAACACCAGAAGCTGGGAAGCTATAGGGCAATGCTTTCAAAACTCTTTGAAAATCGTTTTCTACTTAAAATTCCATACAAGGCAAACAGTCAAATATAATCATAGAATTAAGACATTTTTCAGGCAACAAAATCTTTAAAAAATATACCTCCCTATAATCTCGGAAATCTACTTGAGAATGTGTTCCACCAAATGAGAGAGTAACCAAGAAAAAGGAAGATACGCAAGCCAGAAAACAGGTGATTCAACCCAGGAAAGAGGCCAAAGGCATTCCCAGTTGGTGATAAAGAGATCTGAGGATGCTGGCAGTGGTCTTAGAGAAGGGCCAGTATAGAGCGGGACACTTGGAAGTGCCAGGAGGGACTGTTCCAAAAAAAAAAAAAAAAAAAAGGATAAAGTCAATTAGTCTCTGATGCATTTGAAAATATTGAGAGGAGATTGGCACTTCTGGTAGGGAGTTAAGAGATGAATTGGCAATAGGTATACAGAACAGTAACCATAACTATGGTGGTGGGGAGGGTAGGACAGATGGGGAGCAGAAGAGGGGACAGAGAGGAGGAGGGAGGAAGAAAGAAAGGAATGAATTATTAACCTCAAAAGAAAAAAAATTGTTTAAAAAAATACAAATCACAGAACCTTACAGAGGTCTGCACTAAACAAAATTTAGGTAGTTAGGATAATGTAAAATAATGTAACCAAATATTAACATTATACTGACAGGATGAGGAAAAAAGGTTGGGGTAGAGGAGTGGGAAAGATGATATAAGAGATAAATTCTCATTGTCCATAGTGGGAAATCAAGAGTAATAGCAAATAAAAATATCCAAAACAGCAGATAAACACATCATTTAGAAATATGGAGGCAGGGGCGCCTGGGGGCTCAGTCGGTTAAGCATCTGACTTCGGCTCAGGTCATGATCTAATGGTTCATGGGTTCGAAACCCCACGTGGGGCTCTGTGCTGACAGCTCAGAGCCTGGAGCCTGCTTTGGATTCTCTGTGTCCCTCTCTCTGCCCCTCCACCACTCGCGCTCTGCCTCTCTCTGTCTCTCTCTGTCTCTCTCAAAAAATGAATAAACATTAAAAGAAAGAAAGAAATATGAAGGCAAACAAGAAAAAGAGCCAGGGAATAAGAATCAGGTGTTGGGGAGAGGTGATTATAATATAGACCACATATGTATAAAAGCTCCATTGCAAAAACATTTTAAGGATTTTAATCTTACCTTTGTCACATCTACCTGATTTGACCAATCTCTGTTGAGGTATCCAGTGCAGTTACTAGTATCATGACATTTAATGGTTTGAGTGACATGGTAATAACAGTAAAACATCACTGTCAAGGGTACAATAAAATTTATCGCAATAACTGTCATCGTGAAAGAAACAAAAGATCTGAAAACAAGAAAAGGGAATCATTAAATCACTACTTGTTTAAAGTGCTAAATAGGGCAAAGGAAATAGGACAATATTAAAAATAATACTAGCACTGTTAAACAGTCACTGTATTATTAAATAG